>NW_026045200.1:15000-27500 GCF_943734845.2 Anopheles funestus
CCTAGGCTAGGTGCACGCAAGTGAGTATGGATCGATCAGTAGAAAGATGGGAAGCCCAAGGAAACCTTCCTAGGCTAGGTGCACGCAAGTGAGTATGGATCGATCAGTAGAAAGATGGGAAGCCCAAGGAAACCTTCCTAGGCTAGGTGCACGCAAGTGAGTATGGATCGATCAGTAGAAAGATGGGAAGCCATAGGAAACCTTCCTAGGCTAGGTGCACGCAAGTGAGTATGGATCGATCAGTAGAAAGATGGGAAGCCATAGGAAACCTTCCTAGGCTAGGTGCACGCAAGTGAGTATGGATCGATCAGTAGAAAGATGGGAAGCCCAAGGAAACCTTCCTAGGCTAGGTGCACGCAAGTGAGTATGGATCGATCAGTAGAAAGATGGGAAGCCATAGGAAACCTTCCTAGGCTAGGTGCACGCAAGTGAGTATGGATCGATCAGTAGAAAGATGGGAAGCCATAGGAAACCTTCCTAGGCTAGGTGCACGCAAGTGAGTATGGATCGATCAGTAGAAAGATGGGAAGCCATAGGAAACCTTCCTAGGCTAGGTGCACGCAAGTGAGTATGGATCGATCAGTAGAAAGTGGGAAGCCCAGTACCAAATGCCCTAGTGAAGACCGTAAACGAATATCATGAACCGATAAGGAGCACCAAATGCCCTAGTGAAGACCGTAAACGAATATCATGAACCGATAAGGAGCACCAAATGCCCTAGTGAAGACCGTAAACGAATATCATGAACCGATAAGGAGCACCAAATGCCCTAGTGAAGACCGTAAACGAATATCATGAACCGATAAGGAGCACCAAATGCCCTAGTGAAGACCGTAAACGAATATCATGAACCGATAAGGAGCACCAAATGCCCTAGTGAAGACCGTAAACGAATATCATGAACCGATAAGGAGCACCAAATGCCCTAGTGAAGACCGTAAACGAATATCATGAACCGATAAGGAGCACCAAATGCCCTAGTGAAGACCGTAAACGAATATCATGAACCGAGAAGTAGCACCAAATGCCCTAGTGAAGACCGTAAACGAATATCATGAACCGAGAAGTAGCACCAAATGCCCTAGTGAAGACCGTAAACGAATATCATGAACCGAGAAGTAGCAACGAATGCCTGAAAAAGTACCAAGTCCACGGTATAGAGTAACGAGAGTTAACCGCCGTGATGTATGCAATGAGGGCAGCCATTGCATGGGTTCTGGACTTGGTTCGCGAATAACTTTTTTGCTAGACATCGGACAAAGTTGACGTGCAAGAACGAAATGTAGCATTTGATGCCACCTATCCAAAACTTTTTCAAGATTGAAGATCCGATCGATACAGCCTGAGTTATAGGCAAAAGTTGGTGCAAAATTGAGCATTTTTAATGGTGAAAAATCGGTACTCCTCGAATAGCTCCTGTTGGAAGCATCGGACCACATGGTCGTGGAGGAACATATTGTAGCGTGCGGTGTCAAGTATCGACACCCAAAACCGCATGTCCGATGGACGGAAAATGACCAAGTTATAGTGAAAACTTGGTTGCACCAAATTCCCGAAGAAGTGCAACGAGAAGGTGAATGCGATGGTTGTTCGTCGAATAGCTCCGGCCACAGACATGGTAGCGATTAGTGGTGCATGGAAGAAATCTAGCCACAAGTGCCATCTACCCATGGCCAGAAGAAAGTGTGGCGCTATCTTGGATACCGGCGGAGCTATGGGACAAATATGGGCCAAAAATGGTGCCAGGTGGACCAAAAATCCGACCAAGTGCGCAAGGCGCTTTCGTGAATAGCTCCGGCCAGAGACATGGTAGCGATTAGTGGTGCATGGAAGAAATCTAGCCACAAGTGCCATCTACCCATGGCCAGAAGAAAGTGTGGCCATATCTTGGATACCGGCGGAGCTATGGGGCAAATATGGGCCAAAAATGGTGAAGTTGGACCAAAAATCCGACCAAGTGCGCTAGGCGCTTTCGTGAATAGCTCCGGCCACAGACATGGTAGCGATTAGTGGTGCATGGAAGAAATCTAGCCACAAGTGCCATCTACCCATGGCCAGAAGAAAGTGTGGCGCTATCTTGGATACCGGCGGAGCTATGGGACAAATATGGGCCAAAAATGGTGCCAGGTGGACCAAAAATCCGACCAAGTGCGCAAGGCGCTTTCGTGAATAGCTCCGGCCAGAGACATGGTAGCGATTAGTGGTGCATGGAAGAAATCTAGCCACAAGTGCCATCTACCCATGGCCAGAAGAAAGTGTGGCCATATCTTGGATACCGGCGGAGCTATGGGGCAAATATGGGCCAAAAATGGTGAAGTTGGACCAAAAATCCGACCAAGTGCGCGAGGCGCTTTCGTGAATAGCTCCGGCCACAGACATGGTAGCGATTAGTGGTGCATGGAAGAAATCTAGCCACAAGTGCCATCTACCCATGGCCAGAAGAAAGTGTGGCCATATCTTGGATACCGGCGGAGCTATGGGGCAAATATGGGCCAAAAATGGTGCAAGTTGGACCAAAAATCCGAAAAAGTACCTAGGTAAATGCGATGGTTGTTCGTCGAATAGCTCCGGCCAGAGACATGGTAGCGATTAGTGGTGCATGGAAGAAATCTAGCCACAAGTGCCATCTACCCATGGCCAGAACAAAGTGTGGCCATATCTTGGATACCGGCGGAGCTATGGGGCAAATACGGGCCAACAATGGTGCCAGGTGGACCAAAAATCCGACCAAGTGCGCGAGGCGCTTTCGTGAATAGCTCCGGCCACAGACATGGTAGCGATTAGTGGTGCATGGAAGAAATCTAGCCACAAGTGCCATCTACCCATGGCCAGAAGAAAGTGTGGCCATATCTTGGATACCGGCGGAGCTATGGGGCAAATATGGGCCAAAAATGGTGCAAGTTGGACCAAAAATCCGACCAAGTGCGCGAGGCGCTTTCGTGAATAGCTCCGGCCAGAGACATGGTAGCGATTAGTGGTGCATGGAAGAAATCTAGCCACAAGTGCCATCTACCCATGGCCAGAACAAAGTGTGGCCATATCTTGGATACCGGCGGAGCTATGGGGCAAATACGGGCCAACAATGGTGCCAGGTGGACCAAAAATCCGACCAAGTGCGCGAGGCGCTTTCGTGAATAGCTCCGGCCACAGACATGGTAGCGATTAGTGGTGCATGGAAGAAATCTAGCCACAAGTGCCATCTACCCATGGCCAGAAGAAAGTGTGGCCATATCTTGGATACCGGCGGAGCTATGGGGCAAATATGGGCCAAAAATGGTGCAAGTTGGACCAAAAATCCGAAAAAGTACCTAGGTAAATGCGATGGTTGTTCGTCGAATAGCTCCGGCCACAGACATGGTAGCGATTAGTGGTGCATGGAAGAAATCTAGCCACAAGTGCCATCTACCCATGGCCAGAAGAAAGTGTGGCCATATCTTGGATACCGGCGGAGCTATGGGGCAAATATGGGCCAAAAATGGTGCAAGTTGGACCAAAAATCCGACCAAGTGCGCGAGGCGCTTTCGTGAATAGCTCCGGCCACAGACATGGTAGCGATTAGTGGTGCATGGAAGAAATCTAGCCACAAGTGCCATCTACCCATGGCCAGAAGAAAGTGTGGCCATATCTTGGATACCGGCGGAGCTATGGGGCAAATATGGGCCAAAAATGGGTAAAATTGTACGGTCCAAAGCCAAGGGTAAATTTTTTTATTCCTCTAATAACTTCTAGCACAGACATTGAATCGGTTGGTGATGTATGGATGAAATGTAGCAAACAGTTGGAACTACCCATAAAATCTTAAAGATTGACGATCCAATGTATAGAACCGGAGTAATGTGCGATACTTGGTGAAAAATCGAGTGAAAAATTAGCTATAAACTGTTTTTGGCCCATAACTCGAATACTAGACATCGGAAGGGGGGGTCGTAGAACGATTTTTTGTTGCCCTATCGATTCCCTATCGAACGAGCAAAAGTTGATTTTTTGACCAAAAAGGACCCCTACTCTAGTAAAATTGGCCTGATTTTACTAGTCCCCGGTACCCGTACAGGCAAAATGAGCAAAATGCTCAAGTATGAATGGTTTTTGGCCCATAACTCGAATACTAGACGTCGGAGGGGGGTGTCGTGGAACAATTTTTGGTAGCCCTTGAAATTATCTATCGAATGACATATACTTGATTTTTGGCCAAAAAGTTCCCTAGACTAGTAAAAATCGCATCATTTTACTAGAGTCGGGTACCCTGGACGAAAAACCGCTATAATTGCGGTTTTTGGCTAATAACTCGAATACTAGACGTCGCAGGGGGGTGTCGTGGAACAATTTTTGGTAGCCCTTGAAATTATCTATCGAATGACATATACTTGATTTTTGGCCAAAAAGTTCCCTAGACTAGTAAAAATCGCATCATTTTACTAGAGTCGGGTACCCTGGACGAAAAACCGCTATAATTGCGGTTTTTGGCTAATAACTCGAATACTAGACGTCGCAGGGGGGTGTCGTGGAACAATTTTTGGTAGCCCTTGAAATTATCTATCGAATGACATATACTTGATTTTTGGCCAAAAAGTTCCCTAGACTAGTAAAAATCGCATCATTTTACTAGAGTCGGGTACCCTGGACGAAAAACCGCTATAGTTGCGGTTTTTGGCTAATAACTCTAATACTAGACGTCGGAGGGGGGTGTCGTGGAACAATTTTTGGTAGCCCTTGAAATTATCTATCGAATGACATATACTTGATTTTTGGCCAAAAAGTTCCCTAGACTAGTAAAAATCGCATCATTTTACTAGAGTCGGGTACCCTGGACGAAAAACCGCTATAGTTGCGGTTTTTGGCTAATAACTCTAATACTAGACGTCGGAGGGGGGTGTCGTGGAACAATTTTTGGTAGCCCTTGAAATTATCTATCGAATGACATATACTTGATTTTTTGACCAAAAAGTTCCTAGACTAGTAAAAATCGCATCATTTTACTAGAGTCGGGTACCCTGTACGAAAAACCGCTATAGTTGCGGTTTTTGGCCAATAACTCGAATACTAGACGTCGGAGGGGGGTGCCGTAGAACAATTTTTTGTAGCCCTTGAAATTACCTTTCGAATGATATATAGTGGTTTTTTGGTCAAACAGTGACCCCGAGACTAGTAACCCTCCATACACAAAACCGCCTAAAAAGTTTTGGTTTTGCAAAATTTTGAAAAGTGCGTCAAAAAAATTTTTTCAAAAAGTACCAAATCGTGATCAGAACTCACTATAGACCATAAAAAGTGAAATCCGATGGTCATTTGCAACACTTGGTCAATCGAGAAAAATTTCACTTTTTTACTAGAGTCGGGTACCCTGAACGAAAAATCGCTCAAGTGATGGTTTTTGGCCAATAACTCGAATACTAGACGTCGGAGGGGGGTGCCGTAGAACAATTTTTTGTAGCTCTTGAAATTACCTTTCGAATGATATATAGTGGTTTTTTGGTCAAACAGTGACCCCGAGACTAGTAACCCTCCATACACAAAACCGCCTACAAAAACTTTGTTTTGAAAAATTTTGAAAAGTTCAAAAAAATTTTTTTTTCAAAAACTACTAAAACGTGATAAGAACTTACTATAGACCATAAAAAGTGATATCCGATGATAATTTGCAAAAGTTGGTAACTAGTAAAAAATTTCACTTTTTTACTAGAGTCGGTGCAACGAGAAAAAAAAAGTCCGTGATGGAGAAAAATGGCACGTTTTCCACGCCTGTACGCTTTCGTTTACTATATAGGGGGTAGGTGAGCCAGAAGCATGAATTTGACTGAGTACGTATCTTTATGAATTGGGCCCTTCTAAATCGATTGAGACTACCCCCAGGACGATCGGACGACTGCTTCTGGCTCAAAATGTGGTTTTTAGATTTTGATCGTCAATTATGAGAGAAAAAATCGATTAGAAGTAAAGATACGAAATGCTTGGTCTAAGTTGGGAAACGACTTCGGATATTTGTTGGACGTTGTCGTAGAAGGTCCGAGGACCAAGGAAAAGTGATTTCCAAGTGGATTTATGCACTATTAGTCGATGGTAAGATGTGAAATTAGTAGAACTTACCATACAGTTTGCGAAGTTGAAGCAATCGGTTGGTGAATATGGTACTGTCTGTCCAATTTGGTGGTTCGGAATGAGTGAAACGATGTTGATGATGGATAGACGTTCCGATTGCCCCCGATCGGGGAACATATAGTGGTCTTTAAGGTCCAAGTACCTATGTTTTGGTAAGCAGAACTGAGAGTTAAAGGATGAAAGTCGGCCATTCCTAATATCATCCTATCGGTGGTTCGCGAGTTGTTTGAGGACCGGAGCAGCTCGCGATGAAACGGTCCTAGGGTATTGGTTATCCATCCAAGGAAGAGTAAATGCGATCCTAGATGTGTGTCGTTGGCCGTTCTACCGGTATCGCCTATCGATGAGATATCGACGGGCATGCCTTACTCGAAAGTTGAATTCTAGGATCGATGGTCAAACAGACCTATGAGCGATAAACCAAACTGAACACGTATTGATGTCGGCTTTTCCTATCATTTGATGCCGCAGGTTGTTTAGGGACCGGAGCAACGTGCGGCCGAGACGGTCCCCCGGGGGTTCTTTCTCCAAGGAGTGGAAACTATTAAGCAAGAGTTGTAGCAAGATACGATCCTCTGATGTGTCGTTGGCCGTTCATGCGGTATCGCCTGTCGATGAGATATCGATGGGCATGCCTTACTCTACCGACCTTCTAATTGAGAGTATTAATCAGGGATCGATGGTCAAACAAGACCAATGAGCGATAAACCAAACTGAACACGTATTGATGTCGGCTTTTCCTATCATTTGATGCCGCAGGTTGTTTAGGGACCGGAGCAGCTTGCGGCCGAGACGGTCCCCGGGGGTTTCTTTCTCCAAGGAGAAGAAACGATTAAGCAAAAGTTGTAGCAAGATACGATCCTCTGATGTGTCGTTGGCCGTTCAAGCGGTATCGCCTGTCGATGAGATATCGATGGGCATGCCTTACTCTCCCGACTGGATTACTGAGAGTTTAATCAGGGATCGATGGTCAAACAGACCAATGAGCGATAAACCAAACTGAACACGTATTGATGTCGGCATTTCCTATCATTTGTCGCAGGTTGTTTGGGGACCGGAGCAGCTTGCGACCGAGACGGTCCCCGGGGGTTTCTTTCTCTAAGGAGTGGAAACGATTAAGCAAAAGTCGTAGCAATAATCGATCACCTGATGTGTCGTTGGCCGTTCTTGCGGTATCGCCTGTCGATGAGATATCGATGGGCATGCCTTACTCTCCTGACTGTTTAATTGAGAGTTATAATCAGGGATCGATGGTCAAAAAGACCTATGAGCGATAAACCAAACTGAACACATATTGATGTCGGCATTTCCTATCATTTGTCGCAGGTTGTTTGGGGACCGGAGCAGCTTGCGACCGAGACGGTCCCTTCCCGAAAGATGGTGAACCGAGTCGTCTGGCGTAAAAACCGGACGACTCGAAAGGGCTTGACCCTTTCAAGTGAGCGATAATCACATTCTACGCTCAGTTCGACAGCTACAAGGCAATCACTCGCTATGTTCAGAGCTAATACATGCAACATGCCGGCATTGTTTCCACCGACGCATGGATTCAAGACTGGTGCACTTATTAGTTAAACCGTTCGCCTCCGGGTGTTTCGAGTTCAAGTCTGGATGAGGATTGTTCTTGCTGGTAATAGCTTGAGCCCCTGAATAAGGGGTCGAAGCGTACATCTTGAGACCATGTACAACATATTACCAAATCGGCACCATGGGTTCGGGTGCAAGTGATGTAACCGTGAAAGATGTTGAGCAGCCCAACATCGGTTTACACACGCATAATAGGAAGGCAGCGCTGTCGACTGGTCAGTCGTGTAAGAAGTGTGCATTATCGATCACAAATATATTGGTGATCTGTAGGTTGCGCATACACCATGCCCGGTGTAAAGTGCCGTGGTCCCCCCCGGGGGGCTGCATCAAACCGTTCGCCACGCGAACTACCCAATGGAACGAACTCGATGCATTTAATAAGAAGAAGAGATGATAATGAAACACGGTCGATTAAAGAGTTGAAAACGTTGAAATACCTATAAGCAAGTCTTAAGTTGGTGGTGACCGTTACGCCCCAACAAATTGGTGCCTTACCCTACACCAAAGAGCCATTCAACATGGTTCAAGTGAGCGATAATCACGCTCTACGCTCAGTATGACAGCTGCAAGGCAATCACTCGCTAAGTTCAGAGCTAATACATGCAACACGCCGGCATTGTTTCCACCGACGCATGGATTCAAGACTGGTGCACTTATTAGTTAAACCGTTCGCCTGCGGGTGTTTCGAGTTCAAGTCTGGATGAGGATTGTTCTTGCTGGTAATAGCTTGAGCCCCTGAATAAGGGGCCGAAGCGTACATCTTGAGAGTAAATGTACAACATATTACCAAATCGGCACCGTGGGTTCTGGTGCAAGTGATGTAACCATGAAAGATGTTGAGCAGCCCAACATCGGTTTACACACGCATAAGGGGTTTATTGTTATCTGTAGGTTGCGCATACACCATACCCGGTGTAAAGTGCCGTGGTCCCCCAGGGGGCTGCATCAAAACGTTCGCCATGCGAACTACCCAATGGAACGAACTCGATGTATTGAAAGAGATGAACAATTAATAGCGAGAATAGGGGCCCGGAAGCAATTCCGCGGCCCTACGGTCGATTCAAGAGTTGAAACGTTGTACAATCGTGGATAGCACCTAGTGCTAATATGGTGAGAGATAATGTGTGAGGAAATTTAGTTTCCTAAAGTTTAGTTAGTGGTTTCCGTTGTGCCCTAACAAACTTAAAGTTGGTGGTGACCGTTACACCCCAACAAATTGGTGCCTTACCCAACACCAAAGAGCCATTCCATATGGTTCTAGAGAGAGAGAGTTGTGTGGAAATTTATTTCCCACTAAGCGAGTGTGTGTCTGTAGTGGAACGAATTCTGGTTGATCCTACCAGTAATATACGCTTGTCTCAAAGGTTAAGCCATGCATGTCTAAGTACAAACATAAATGAATGTGAAACCGCATAAGGCTCAGTATAACAGCTATAATTCACAAGATCATCCTACCACTAGTTACTTGGATAACTGTGGAAAATCCAGAGCTAATACATGCAACATGCCGGGACTGTTGCCCTCGCGGGTAGCTGAACTGGTGCACTTATTAGTTAAACCAATCGCCTCCGGGCGGCTTGAGTTGAAGTCTGGATAAGGACGCAGATCGTATGGTCGCTTGTCGACTGACGACAGATCTTTCAAATGTCTGCCCTATCAACTATTGATGGTAGTGTAGAGGACTACCATGGTTGCGACGGGTAACGGGGAATCAGGGTTCGATTCCGGAGAGGGAGCCTGAGAAATGGCTACCACATCCAAGGAAGGCAGCAGGCGCGTAAATTACCCAATCCCAGTACGGGGAGGTAGTGACGAGAAATAACAATATGGACCTCTCTAACGATGGTCCATAATTGGAATGAGTTGAGTATAAATCCTTCAACAAGGATCAAGTGGAGGGCAAGTCTGGTGCCAGCAGCCGCGGTAATTCCAGCTCCACTAGCGTATATTAAAGTTGTTGCGGTTAAAACGTTCGAAGTTGATTGCCCGTCCAGACACGTGACCGCCACGGGCGCCCGGTTACACGCCGGGGCCGTTCGTGCGCGCGCTCACGGCTGCGACTCACAATGGTGTACTTGGGCGTTACTCTGTGAACGAGTACCGTGCTACCGGTTAACTCCGGCACGGGCTCCTCATGGTGCTCAAGATACTCACATTTACCTTGAACAAATTAGAGTGCTCAAAGCAGGCTAAGACAAAGCGTCCGGCCCCCCCGTGGGGTTGGCGTTGGCCGAGAATAATCTTGCATGGAATAATGGAATATGACCTCGGTTTATACGATTTCGTTGGTTTGTCAGAAACCTAGAGGTAATGATTAACAGAAGTAGTTGGGGGCATTGGTATTACGGCGCGAGAGGTGAAATTCGTAGACCGTCGTAGGACCAACTGAAGCGAAAGCGTTTGCCATGGATGCTTTCTTTAATCAAGAACGAAAGTTAGAGGATCGAAGGCGATTAGATACCGCCCTAGTTCTAACCGTAAACGATGCCAATTAGCAATTGGGAGACGCTACCCCTATTCGGTGCTCTCAGTCGCTTCCGGGAAACCAAAATCGGGTTCCGGGGGAAGTATGGTTGCAAAGTTGAAACTTAAAGGAATTGACGGAAGGGCACCACAAGAAGTGGAGCTTGCGGCTTAATTTGACTCAACACGGGAAAATTTACCAGGTCCAAACTTATCGAGGTAAGACAGATTGATAGCTCTTTCTCAAATTTAAGGGTAGTGGTGCATGGCCGTTCTTAGTTCGTGGAATGATTTGTCTGGTTAATTCCGATAACGAACGTGACTCAAACATGCTAACTAGAACGCTGTCAGCAGTGCGCCTCCGGCGCACCTGACGTTACAGCCGGGCGGCGCCTTCACGGGCGGTCGTCGGCTACGTTTGCCCTGCTTAGCGGGACAACTTGTGTTTAGCAAGCTGAGAATGAGCGATAACAGGTCCGTGATGCCCTTAGATGTTCTGGGCTGCACGCGTGCTACAATGTGGGTCGCAGCGTGTTCTCGCCAATAGGCGCCCCCATTCCGAGAGGAACGGGAAATCACTAAAATGCCCATCTAGTCGGGATTGGGGGACTGCAACGGTCCCCATGAACCTGGAATTTCTAGTAAGCACTAGTCATTAGCTAGTGCTGATTACGTCCCTGCCCTTTGTACACACCGCCCGTCGCTACTACCGATGGATTATTTAGTGAGGTTTCTGGAGGCTTACCTTCCGCGGTTCCTTCGTGAGCTGCAGCTGGCATGGCTGAAGTTGACCGAACTTGATGATTTAGAGGAAGTAAAAGTCGTAACAAGGTTTCCGTAGGTGAACCTGCGGAAGGATCATTACTGATGATCGTCCGCGAGTGACCAACCATGGGCTGCCTTCGGTGTAGCTCGGTCGCTCGCTTGCTATGTGTCAGAATTTGTTGAAAGCCAACTCGTTCGTTGTACACTTTGATGGGTGACCATCACTGTGTCTCCGTGCCGAGCTAGATCTCCCCTAGCCGTAAGGCACTTGAACGCCCCTTCGACGACGAGTTGCATGTGTGTGGTATGTGTCAGAATCTGGTGAAGCTTTCTGCATGTGATGTGCCTTGTGTGGATCCGTGGCCATTGCATTGTGTCTGGTGCTTAGATACCCAGACACTTAGAACGCTTGCGCGGAAAGCAAACTCGATCGTTGTACACTTTGATGGGTGACCATCACTGTGTCTCCGTGCCGTGCTAGATCCCCCCTAGCCGTAAGGCACTTTGAACGCCCCTTCGACGACGAGTTACAAGAGTGTGGTATGTGTCAGAATCTGGTGAAGCTTTCTGCATGTGATGTGCCTTGTGTGGATCCGTGGCCATTGCATTGTGTCTGGTGTGTAGGTACCCAGACACTTAGAACGCTTGCGCGGAAAGCAAACTCGATCGTTGTACACTTTGATGGGCAACCATCACTGTGTCTCCGTGCCGTGCTAGATCTCCCCTAGCCGTAAGGCACTTTGAACGCCCCTTCGACGACGAGTTACAAGAGTGTGGTATGTGTCATAATCTGGTGAAGCTTTCTGCATGTGATGTGCCTTGTGTGGATCCGTGGCCATTGCATTGTGTCTGGTGTGTAGGTACCCAGACACTTAAGCAAACTCGATCGTTGTACACTGTGATGGGCGAGCATCACTGTGTCTCCGTGCCGTGTAAGAGCTCCCCTGGCCATCAGGCACTTGAAAGGTCCTTCGACGACGAGTTACAATAGTGGTGTGTTAGATACGTCAGGTGATGGTATCTACTGTTGTGCAATACGTATCCGGCCACGGCACGGAACGAACGGGAACTGTGGTGCAGACATACAAAGAGTTAAGCCTATTAGTCATTAACTCTAAGGACGGGGCCATGGGGCGGTACGCAAAGGATACGGATGAGCGAGTATGCAGGCCCAATACTCAATAGCTCGATCCGATCCAAGCACATGAGTTGACTGCGGCGCCAGGTTAACCAATGTGCTAGATTCTATTTGGCCAGTAGAATCTTGTGTCTTATGCGATTTGATACCAAGACACCAGAACGAAAGTTAGTTGAAGAGTTATTAAACTCTTATGAAGTATGGTTGTGCAATCACAACTTATGACTTTAACCTATAAAGTGGATATGGACTTGCAATTATAACATGGAATCTCTACACACCCCATGAGCTCGATCCAATCCACGCACACGAGTTGCCTGAGTAGCGACAGGTATACCGATGTGCAATACGTATCCGGCCACGGCACGGAACGAACGGGAACTGTGGTGCAGACATACAAAGAGTTAAGCCTACTAGTCATTAACTCTAAGGACGGGGCCATGGGGCGGTA
>NW_026045200.1:32500-65000 GCF_943734845.2 Anopheles funestus
GGTCAACTACGTGCGGGGGGACACACGATCGTATCCACGGAATCGCTCAAGTACCTGGGGGTCGAGCTCTGCCGCAAACAGCACCACGGTCGGCATTTGGAGAAGGTTTGCAGCAAGGCATCACGTATCACGAATGTCTTGACCGCTCTGATGCCGAATAAGTGTGGCCCAAAAAGCAGCAGAAGGAGACCCTTGGTTAACGTTGGGAATAGCATTGTCCGTTACGCGGCACCATCGTGGGGACGGACGCTTCTTCAGAAGGACGTTCACCGGACCACGGTTCAGAGGACGCACCGCACAGGAGTTCTTCGAGTGGCCAGTGCCTTCCAAACGGTCTCCTACGATGCCGCTTGCGTGGTCGCAAGCACTATCCCGTTAGTCCTTCTCCTAGAGGAGGACATCCGCTGCCACGACGAAAAGGTAGCGAGGGGAAGTCCAGGACCAGACATACGAAAGCGGCAAAGGGAAGAGACCATGGGACGCTGGCAACAACAATGGACAGCCGGAGCGGGGCAGCCGAGATCGCCGGGGATGAAGACGAGGAGAATTATCCCGGACATTATGTCCTGGGTAAATCGCAAGCACGGAGAAATTGATTTTTATCTCTCTCAACTCTTTACAGGGCATGGGTTTCTCCGGAGCTACTTCGTCGAAAAAGGCATCCTCGACGGCTCGCCAAACTGCCCGGTGTGTGAACACCAAGTGGAAGATGTCGACCACGTAATGTTCCACTGTCCACGGTTTGCTCGAACCCAACACGAGATGCAGCAGCAGAGCCACACCCGCTTGACGATAGAAAATCTTGCAGCGGAAATGTGTGCCAACAGCAACACATGGGAAGCAGTCCGGACCGCCGCAAGGACCATCTTCAGAAACCTCCAAGTGAGATGGAATGAGGAAAGTCCACCTACGGCCAGACGGAGACGACAACAACGCCGGCGGAACACGGAACAAACGGGACAGCAACAGCTACCGCCGTAACCGCACCAAAGGATGACGACAACGGAAGCAGCAGCAGCAGCAACGAGTAACCAGAGCAGCAGCAGGAGCTAGACCCCACCGGAAGTAGCGGCTACGGACGGGCGGAATTAAGCAGCAGCAGCGGAAGGAAGGCACGAAGCAGCAGCAGCAGCTGAGACAACTAGGACGGATGACGCAGTAGCAGCATTGGAAAGCAGCAGCGCGTCAACAGGATGGGTGCATCGCACAAACGTTCCTGCATGGAGTACTACGCACATCAAGCGCATCGGCAGGGTTCGGATCAGGTCGAGGAGTGGTTTAGTTAGGGTCCCATCGGCTGCCGGGTCCGCTTCTCGGGCCCAGCGTCACGATGAATCCCACATAACCCATCTCGGAGGGATTGGTTTGTAGCCGCAAGCCGCCCTTCGAGGTGGGTACCTTTTGAAGGTTCCCTCCCCGTTAACAAAAAAAAAAAAAAAAAAAAAAAAAAAGGTAGCCAAATGCCTCGTCATCTAATTAGTGACGCGCATGAATGGATTAACGAGATTCCCTCTGTCCCTATCTACTATCTAGCGAAACCACAGCCAAGGGAACGGGCTTGGAAGCACTAGCGGGGAAAGAAGACCCTGTTGAGCTTGACTCTAGTTTGGCATTGTAAGGCGATATAGGAGGTGCAGCATAGGTGGGAGAGTCAGCCCTTTACCGGGTTGGCTCGCCTCTGAGATACCACCACTCTTACTGTTGCCTTACTTACATGATCGGGTGGAACAAGCGCGGGCCCCAGGTCCGGGTCGTACCGCCCACTCCCTCGCCGGGGGTGTAAGCGTGTCGGCTCGCCTGAAGCTGCCCAATGCGCCGTGTTTCTAGCTCCGCGTTCAGCATGTCGCTGGGTGGTGCCACCGGGTGCGTGTGTCGTCGTAGCATCGACGCGCGTCGTCACCGGGCGCCGACCGCCGCCGTGGCCCGCAAGGGTTCAAGCGTGCGCACGTCGGTCCGTCCCGCGTGTTCTGTCGCCGTTCGACCGTTTGCGCCGATCGCCTTCGCTTCTCCGGTTTCTGGTGCCGCTTGGCTCGAAGACATCTGAATAAACCTCTCGGTCCACGTCATGGACAGTGCCAGGTGCGGAGTTTGACTGGGGCGGTACATCTCCAAAACGATAACGGAGGTGTCCAAAGGTCAGCTCAGAGTGGACAGAAACCACCCGTTGAGCATAAGGACAAAAGCTGGTTTGATCCTAACGTTCAGTACACGCCGGGACAGCGAAAGCTTGGCCTTACGATCCTTTTGGTATAACGAGTTTTTAGCAAGAGGTGTCAGAAAAGTTACCACAGGGATAACTGGCTTTTTTTTTTTTTAGATAATTGTAGAGGTTTTTATTCAAAGGAATACATACAATTCAATAATTAAACCCCTACTCGCCCACCGAGTTCTTTTCCCGCGAGGGATTACTTAAAACTAGGTGTTTAATTGCCTATTTAAGCAGCTCTGACTCCGTGCAAATGCACCTGCGCGTGTATTTATGTGTTATTTCTCATGTCTATTTTTTGTGTAATTCCTCAACCATATGCCCACGTTGGGCCTTCAAATTTATATAAGTCCCCGACGGTCTCGGACTCCTATACCTTTAACGGGACGATGTTTCGGCCTCTAAAGCCGCGGCAGCTTCCGCGGCAGAGAGGCCTCCCGTTTGAGTACCGCTGGCCGGTGACTCAACGGTGGATGAATACCCGTTTTCATCCTCACTGGAGGATCCTCCTTCCTCGCCATGCAGCCATGCCAGGGAGGCCACGGACCTTCGCCTCTCCCTGAACCTCGCGACTCGTTCGCGAATGGCCGCACGACGCGCAGCTGTAGTAGGCGACGGAGGTGGTGATGGGGGCCGCCCACCACGCTGCAACTCCCTTGCTCTTGCTCGAGCCGCATTTCTCGCAACATTCCGGCGCTGGTTGCGAGCGATAGCCACCGAGTTGTCGGGGAGGCGTGCGGCTGACAGCTGGTCCTGCGCGGCTAACTCCTCCCTTTCCGCATTCCAGCCATCTTGCAGCTCGTCGGTGATCCGTGCGACGAACTCGCAAATGCCGCTCCACCTCTCCGGGCTCTCAAGCAAGGCTGCCTCGAAGCCCTCGGGGGTGATCTGGTTCGATCTCCCCGCCTCGAACAGCACCTCTCGTTCAGCGGCAAAACGCGGACAGCAAAATACGACGTGTTCCGCCGTCTCGGCAACGCCAGGACATCTGGGGCAGTCCGGGGACGACGTGAAGCCCATCCGGCACAGGTAGTCACGGAAAAATCCGTGGCCAGACAATACCTGCGCCAACTGGAACGTCACGTCTCCATGCTTCCGTGACTGCCATGCCCTCACGTCGGGTAGCACTCGATGCGTCCACCGAGTGTACCGACTGGCGTCTTCGCTGGCAGCATCCGCGTCCCACCGCTGCTGCCACTGTTCAAACGTCCGGTCACGCTCCAGCTCCCGAACGCCAGACCTGGAGATCTCGTTGGCTGGATCGTTCAGCCGTTGATGGACCCTGCTGTCCTCCTCTATCTGCAGGCATATTGGAATGAGACCGGCCAGCAGCACGGCCGTCTCACCCCTCACCGTCCGGAAAGCCCGACACACACGAATGGCCGTTGTCCTCTGCACGCGCTGCACCAATCTACGGCATTGGCGCAGCTGCAGCCCCTCCGACCATACTGGGGCCCCGTAGCGCAGGATGGAGTCCGCTACGGCCGCCAGCAGTCGGGCACGCGACGACTTCGGTCCACTGTGGTTCGGCATGAGGCGCGTGACGGCCTCCGCGACCCTCATGGCCTTCGCTGCAGCCTGCTGAACGTGCGGCAACCATGACAGGTGATCGTGCAACCAAACTCCAAGATAACGGATGGAGCGCTGGGATTGCACGACCACACCTCCGATGTTGATGCTCACGACCGGATTACGCTTCAGGGTGGAGATGAGCGTCATTTCCGTCTTCTCTGGCGCCAACGAGAGACGGTTCCGGTCCAGCCAGTCCATGATTACCGCGATGGCTCGTTCAGCAGTCGAGGAAGCGGCTTGGGGTGTCGTTGCGGGGACCAAGACGACAAGGTCATCAGCGTAGCCAATAACCTCGGCCCCCTCAGGCAACTGGACACCCAGGACCCCGTCGTACAGCACGTTCCAAAGCGTGGGTCCCAAAATGGAACCCTGTGGAACGCCCGCACTGATGTTCCGCTCGACAGGGCCCTCGCTGGTGTCGATAACCAGCCGCCGGTCCTCGAAATAGCTCCTCAGTATCTGCTGCAGCGATGACGGTACCCCCTTGTCCCTCAGCGCGTTGGCGATGGCTTGCCAGGGCGCAGAGTTAAAGGCGTTGCGGATATCAAGTGCCACCACCATCAGGCAGCGCTTGTCTCGGGCGTTGGTGCGGCGAAAGGACATGGCCGTCCTGCCCGCTTCGACAACGCGCTGGATCGCACTGATGGTGGATCTGCCTCGCCGGAAACCGTACTGCCCGTCCGACAGCCGTTCCGCATCCGGTTCCTCCAGGAACTCGTTGAGGCGGTTAAGAATTAGGCGCTCCAACACCTTGCCGAGTGCGTCGAGCATGCACAGCGGCCGGTAGGAGGAGCTTTCCCCGGGAGGCTTGCCAGGCTTTGGCAGCAGTACCAGTCGTTGCCTCTTCCAGGGCGCTGGAAACGCACCCCGGTCCAGGCAGTCCTGGTACAAACGGACGAAAACCTCCGGGTACTTCCTAATGGCCGTCTTAACCGCCGCGTTGGGGATACCGTCCAGTCCAGGCGCTTTCCGGTTCGCCATCGATCCCACGATGGACAACAGCTCGCCCACGGTGACAGGGGTCAACGAAGAACTCCGCTCCTCGGTGTCGACGCTCGATGATTCAGCGTCCGGCCAGTCAACAGGCGGATGTGTCGGGAACAGATCGTTGGCTATCCGCTCCAACACGACACGGTCAGTCTCAGGTGGCACGAAGCAGCCACGAAGACGAGACATGACCACCCGATAACCGGCCCCAAACTCGTTGGTTTCCGCCTGTTGAATCAGCTCATCGAGCTGCGCTCGCTTGCTGGCCCGGACAGCCTTCTCGACAGCTCTCCTCGCCGACCGATGATGTGCAGCCACAATGCTGCGCTCCTGCAGGTCGGTGGTACGAAGCATCCGCTCATGCACGGTCGAACACTCCTCCCGAAGACGCAAGATCTCCGGAGTCCACCAGAAGAGGTCTCGATGGGGGTCACGATGCGACATGGTGACGCGCTCCATCGTGTCGTCGCATGCATCTAGCATGGCGTCGACCATCCCCTCCTGGCTGACGGCTCGTTCCGGAAAACCGGCCGTCTGGAGTGCGGCTGCGAATGCCTCCACCGAAAACTGCGTCGTCTTCCATCTACGGCCAGCGTGCCGAAACGTGGTAGACGACGAAGAGGACCCCTGTCCCCGCTGGCGATGCTGCTGCTGTTGTCGCTGCTGCCTCCCGTTCAGGTGACGATGCTGCTGCTGCAGGTGCTGCTGCTGCTGGTGCTGCTGCTGCTGGTGCTGCTGCTGTTGTCGTCGCTGCTGGTCAAGAGTTGGAGGCCCCACGGTGAAGAAAATGTACCGGTGGTCCGACGCCGTATAGTGGCACGAAGTGGTGTTCGCTGCCACCTCCCAAGTGTCTGGACGAGCAATGGATGCGCTCGCGAAAGACACATCCACGACACTGGGAGTGGCGACTCCGTTGCCCACGAACGTCGGGACCGATCCTTGGTTCAGGACCACAAGCCCAAGCTGCCGAATTGTATCGAGCAGCTCTTCACCGCGCCGGGTGGTACGTTGGCTACCCCACTCCTCATTCCAGGCGTTGAAATCGCCTGCCAGGACGATGCGAGGGTGGGGTTGGGCCTCCAACTCCACCGCCTCCAGAAGTTGCTCGAACTCGCCGGCGTTGAGACGTGGAGGGGCGTAACAGCTGATGAAGACCACCCCTCCAATCTGCGCAGCAGCCAACCCGGGCATGGCACAGCGCCAGACCCGCTGGATCGGAAGGTGGCCGGTCGCCACCACAGCTGCTCTCCCCGACGAATCCACCGTCCAGTTTCCGCTGCCCTCTGGAGGTCGGTACACCTCTGACAGCAGCAGCACGTCGACCCGCTTAGTGCGGGCTGTTTGCAGGGCCAGATCCTGAGCAGTGCGTCCACCACCCAGGTTGACCTGCATCACCCTCACTACACCCGACACTGTTGACCTTGTCGGCACGATGAGTGGCCCACTCGATGGGGCCCCTGGCAGACAATGCACTTAGCTGCCGACGTGCACTGACTAACGCGGTGGCCTACCTCGCCACACTGCAAACACTGACCCGTCCGGTCAGTTGAAGAACGGCAGTCCCGCGCCAGGTGCCCCATCAGCAGGCAACGGAAGCAGCGCTGACGGTCGAGCGGCTTCTTCGGCACTTCGCGGATGCCGCTGACACATTGGCAGAGTGTCAACTTCTGACCAATGAGACTCCGTGCCTTGGCCAGTGGGAGTCGAACACGCGCTCGCTTTGTGCCATCACGGAGCTCCCAAAGCTCGACGTGAGTGATGCCAGCCGCTGACCCCAGCTTCTCCTCAATGGCAAGCTTCACGTCACTCTCTTTGGCCAGAGAGTCGACGTTGGTGATGAGAAGCTCACCCATCTCCGTCACCACTCGTGCCTCGCCATCCTCACCTAGCGCTAGCTGGATCCGGCGAGCCAGCTCCGCGCTATCGACGTTCTTCCGCAACGGTACAAGCAGATGACCTTGCACGGTCCGGCGCCCCATGCCGATGTCTGCCCTGACGTCCTGCAGCTCCTGAGATGTACGCAGCTTCACGTACATCTCTGTCCAGGTTTTGTCCGAACCTGGGACCACCGCAATGCGGTCAGGACGCGGAGGACGCCCCTTAGACTGGGCACGATGCTGCTGATGTTGTTGCTGCTGACTCTGCTGCTGCTGCTGGCGCATCTGAGGTGGCCGGTACGGCTGGCCCACCTGCTGCGGTTGCTGCTGCTGCTGAGTCGAACGTTGCGATCGGCTCTTCCGACCGCTCACGACCGTAGCCCAGGACATCTGCTGCTGTTGCCGCTGCTGCTGACGTTGCGGTTGCTGCTGCTGCTGCTGCTGCTGGCCATTAGCCGACACTGCGACCGTCCGTCGCTGCGGCTGTGGCTGGCTGCGCTGCTGCTGCTGCTGCTGCTGCTGCTGCTGCCGCTGTTGTTGTTGCTGCTGCCGCTGCTGCTGCTGCTGCCGCTGCTGCTGCTGCTGCTGCTGCTGCTGCTGCTGCAGTTGCGAAGCTTTCTTCGCACGGTTGCGCTGCTGCCGGCTGCGTTTTGTCCTGGCACTGCCCTGACCAACAGGCTGTGCCGAGGAATGAAGCGCCGTCAAGGAACGCATGCCCTCTTGAAGCGCTTCCAGCGTACACTTCAGGGCCACTTCACGTTCCCGGCTAAGTCGCAGCTCTTCCGTCAGCGACTCGATCTGTTTGGCGAAGTTCTCCAGCATCTTGTGCTGGAAAGCCAGCACCGACGCTTCGCCATCGTCGTGGGGAGCCACGGTTGAAGACATCTCCCCTGCCGCTACCACTGGCGGCACCACCGTCTGCTCGAGAAGAGAGGCGTCGGAAAATTCCGCATCGTCCTCCTCCTCGGAATTATCAGCCTCGGACGGAACCGCCACCGTTGGTCCGGCCGGCCGTGGTGTCTCCGGTAAAGGGGAAGGGGTATCGGACCGCTTCCGAGGCGTGGACGACGACCGCACCCCGGAACGAAGCACCCGCCCCTCCATTCTCCGCTCCTTTCACAAAAAACCGCCTGCACGAATCGTTCAGACGGAACAAGGGAATATTCCCTTCAACATCTGCCAAGGTAACGACCGTCCGTCGCTAGAGCCCCTTTGGCAGATTTCCCGTCCGCGGATCGCAAGAATAAAAAACTCCCACTTTTTTCTTTATTAAAAACAATTTCGCAAGAGAAAACCGCAAGAATAAGAATTTTTAATAAATTCCGCAAGAGATTCAAGAAAACACCAAAAAACGGGTTCGTCGCCTGCTGACGCGTTGAAGTCTCTCGTTTTGGCGTTCCCGGGGAAGGATTCGGAGCCAAAGAACCGTTCCCGGTCTCCTGCTAAGCGTTCCCGGTCTCCGGCTGCGCGTTCTCACTCTCTGACCGCTAAGCGCCGGAAAGGTATGCAATTCGCATCGAGTTTTATAGCACCGTAACGCTTCGTAACGCTGGTGTCCCGGCTAAGCGCTACCGCTACCGGTCACTGGTGGCGCTGCAGACGTCGAAGAGAAGGTGGTTGCTGTCTTCGCTGGAAGTTGCGGAACCCGCCACGGGTGGCGCTGTCGTCATAAAAAGGGAGCTTTTACGTTGGGTTGTTGTCCTCACTGCTCGAAAACGCTTCGTGGTGTTGTTGATGACACAAACACACGCGACGACACACCTGACGCCACCGTACCACGCTGTTGCACGCACTTTCACGTCGAGTTTTTACTGTTTATCTCTTTTTTAAAAGCACTTTACGTCGCTGGAAAACGATAGTTTATGCTCCCTAGCATGTGTTTTACCACTTTTCCAATGTTCTAACACGGTATTTCGATATTTATTCGCCACTGAAGTTCCCCATACAAAGTGTATGGGGACACTTTAAACTGAGTTTTAGCGCAGTAAATTGAAGTAAAACGATTTCCTTTTTCAATATTCGCTAAGAATGACACTCAATTCGCCCTTTTCGACTATTGTTCCGCTATTTATAAGCACTTTTGCACAATATTTTTGCAAAAAAATACGGAGCGACACAAAGCACGTCTAAACTGCTGGCTTGACAGCTACGCACACACAGGGATAACTGGCTTGTGGCCGCCAAGCGTTCATAGCGACGTGGCTTTTTGATCCTTCGATGTCGGCTCTTCCTATCATTGTAAAGCAAAATTTACCAAGCGTAGGATTGTTCACCCTTTCAAGGGAACGTGAGCTGGGTTTAGACCGTCGTGAGACAGGTTAGTTTTACCCTACTGGTGTGCATTGTTTGTCGCTATCTTAACGGAATTCCTGTGCAGTACGAGAGGAACCACAGGTACGGACCACTGGCTCAATACTAGTTCGAACGGACTATGGTATGACGCTACGTCCGCTGGATTATGCCTGAACGCCTCTAAGGTCGTATCCAATCCGAGCTGATAGCGCTTCTTATACCCATTAGGTGGTCGTAAGCTAGCGGGCCTAACAACCCTCCGAGAACCGTCCGTGCTGTCCATTGGCACACTGGCGTCTCATCCCCGCTTACTACTAGGCCGCAAAGGGCGGGTTCGCGCTGCACGTGTTAGTACCATACATGTTGGGAACACCGGTGGACGAGCTTGCCGACTGTGGATATCACTAGTTTCGACACCTACGACCGCCCGCAAACGACGGGACTACAGGCTGGGAGCTTCAAGTTGTAGAGATGCGTTCGCATCGATCCTCTCAGGCGACCCATGCTTGGTGGTTAGTGCTTGCGCGTGCGCGCCCCGTGTGTGCTGGAATTGGCCAACCAGTGCACATTGGTGGTGCGTACCGTGACTTGCACCATGTGACGAGAGTGTTGAAGAACACTGTGTGGTGACTCTATGCCTATGTGATGGGGTGCTTGTAACACACGACCGAACCGACGGCTCGTTGGATGGTCACGACAGTGTGGTGCAGGTGCGCCCATGTGTAACGAATACATTGAGTGCCGTTGGAGGTTAGCGGTTGGTTGGTTGCATGCTACAACTTCGCGTTGTACATGGGCTGGCCGCTGCGCTTCCTTCGGGTTGCCACTTGATGTTGATAGGGTTGATGTATTGTGTTCGTTGACTTTTGGTTCATTCCAAAAGTCTTCGGACTTAGATAATTTTACAAGTGTCGGCGCTCTCGGACCGAAAATAAGAAGACAACTAAGAAGAAAAAGAGAAAGAAGCTAATAGTGGAAAGTATTCTTCTTCAAAGAAGGAACAAAAATTTTACAAGTGTTGAAAAATTTCCTAAGTCCAAAAAATTTTCTAAGTCCAGAAAATTTTCTAAGTCCCACAAAATGGAACATGATGAAGAAGATACAGAAGTTGAAAATTTTTCTAAGTCCAAAAAATTTTCTAAGTCCAGAAAATTTTCTAAGTCCAAAGTGTTGGAACAATTTCCAAAGGCCCATAGGTTGCACTGAATTTTCCTAAGTTGGCCACAAGTACCCATGAGGTATCGAGAAGGTTCACCCGAAGGACATAATATGTCCCAAAGTACCGATAGAGTACCCACAAATAGCACCGCGTTGGCCTAAGTTGGCCAAAAGTACCGATAGAGTACCCACAAGTAGCACTGAGTTGGCCTAAGTTGGCCAAAAGTACCGATAGAG
The DNA here is from genome assembly GCF_943734845.2 of Anopheles funestus. Lineage (NCBI taxonomy): Eukaryota > Metazoa > Arthropoda > Insecta > Diptera > Culicidae > Anopheles > Anopheles funestus. The sequence continues at coordinate 42,830 of NW_026045200.1, forward strand.
TACCCACAAGAAGCACTGAGTTGGCCTAAGTTGGCCAAAAGTACCGATAGAGTACCCACAAATAGCACCCAGTTGGCCTAAGTTGGCCAAAAGTACCGATAGAGCACCCACAAGTAGCACCCAATTGGCCTATGTTGGCCAAAAGTACCGATAGAGTACCCACAAATAGCACCGAGTGGGCCTAACATGGCCAAAAGTACCGATAGAGTACCCACAAAGAGCACCCAATTGGCCTAAGTTGGCCAAAAGTACCGATAGAGTACCCACAAATAGCACCGAATGGGCCTAACATGGCCAAAAGTACCGATAGAGTACCCACAAAGAGCACCCCATGGGCCTAAGTTGGCCAAAAGTACCGATAGAGTACCCACAAATAGCACCGAGTGGGCCTAACATGGCCAAAAGTACCGATAGAGTACCCACAAGAAGCACTGAGTTGGCCTAAGTTGGCCAAAAGTACCGATAGAGTACCCACAAATAGCACCGAGTGGGCCTAAGTTGGCCAAAAGTACCGATAGAGTACCCACAAATAGCACCGAGTGGGCCTAACATGGCCAAAAGTACCGATAGAGCACCCACATATAGCACCGAATGGGCCTAACATGGCCAAAAGTACCGATAGAGCACCCACATATAGCACCCCATTGGCCTAAGTTGGCCAAAAGTACCGATAGAGTATCCACAAAGAGCACCCAATTGGCCTAAGTTGGCCAAAAGTACCGCCAAGTAGCACCATAGAGGCCCGAGTAGAGCGAAATGTGGGCCAAATTGAACATTTGAAAATTTTTACAAGTCCAGAAAATTTTCTAAGTCCAGAAAATTTTCTAAGTCCAAAGAGTTGGACAAATTTCCTTAGGCCCAAAGGTTGCACTGAATGTTCCTAAGTTGGCCATCAGTACCCATGAAGTATAGCGAAGGTTCACCCGAAAGACACAATACGCCCTAAAGTACCCACAGAGTACCCACAAGTTGCACCCAATTGGCCTAAGTTGGCCAGAAGTACCGACAAGTACCACCATAGAAGCCCGAGTAGAGCGAAATGTGGGCCAAAGTACCGAGTAGTTGCAACAAATGCCCAAATGGATACCAAAATGTGGTACCAAGCACCTAACTGTTGCAACAAATGCTAGCTTTCTGAGCAAAAGCTGTGGACCAATTTCGTAGAAGAACCGCCTAGGCGAAAAGGCAAAAATCGCCGAAGCTGGCCCGCTCGCAGAGCTCGCGGGCCAGGAGATACTCATAGGGCGATTTACTAGAGTGGGGAACTTGAGAATTTTTGTGTCCGAGACTTTGGGCAACTTCGCGGCCGCCCCCTTAAAGTAAAAGATTTTCTCTGGGTGCCTAAAATTCGCAATTCCCGCAAAGTCGGGAAGACGTTAAAGTTTTTGCCCAAAAAATGGCCATCGATTTAAGGTGATTTTCCAATAAGAAAATGCTTCCTATTTTGAATTTTTTCGAATATTTCCTAAACTAAGCGTCGGAGCACATGGCCGTGGAGAAACTTTTGGTAGCTTTTGGCAAGGGCTATCGGATGAAATAATAAGAAAGGCCATCAGAGCGATATTGGATTAATGCGGGCTCATAAACGCACCTGAGAAGTGAAAATTGGTACCTTGCACGCAGGATGCAAGAAATGCTTGAGTGTTAACCATCATCGGTACCAAGTACCTAGGTTATATCGAGTGCGTAGATGGAAGTCGGTACCAAAGGGAAACCTTCCTAGGCTAGGTGCACGCAAGTGAGTATGGATCGATCAGTAGAAAGATGGGAAGCCATAGGAAACCTTCCTAGGCTAGGTGCACGCAAGTGAGTATGGATCGATCAGTAGAAAGATGGGAAGCCCAAGGAAACCTTCCTAGGCTAGGTGCACGCAAGTGAGTATGGATCGATCAGTAGAAAGATGGGAAGCCCAAGGAAACCTTCCTAGGCTAGGTGCACGCAAGTGAGTATGGATCGATCAGTAGAAAGATGGGAAGCCATAGGAAACCTTCCTAGGCTAGGTGCACGCAAGTGAGTATGGATCGATCAGTAGAAAGTGGGAAGCCCAGTACCAAATGCCCTAGTGAAGACCGTAAACGAATATCATGAACCGAGAAGGAGCACCAAATGCCCTAGTGAAGACCGTAAACGAATATCAAGAACCGATAAGGAGCACCAAATGCCCTAGTGAAGACCGTAAACGAATATCATGAACCGATAAGGAGCACCAAATGCCCTAGTGAAGACCGTAAACGAATATCATGAACCGAGAAGTAGCAACGAATGCCTGAAAAAGTACCAAGTCCACGGTATAGAGTAACGAGAGTTAACCGCCGTGATGTATGCAATGAGGGCAGCCATTGCATGGGTTCTGGACTTGGTTCGCGAATAACTTTTTTGCTAGACATCGGACAAAGTTGACGTGGAAGAACGAAATGTAGCATTTGGTGCCACCTATCCAAAACTTTTTCAAGATTGAAGATCCGATCGATACAGCCTGAGTTATAGGCAAAAGTTGGTGCAAAATTGAGCATTTTTAATGGTGAAAAATCGGTAATCCTCGAATAGCTCCTGTTGGAAGCATCGGACCACATGGTCGTGGAGGAACATATTGTAGCGGGCGGTGTCAAGTATCGACACCCAAAACCGCATGTCCGATGGACGGAAAATGACCAAGTTATAGTGAAAACTTGGTTGCACCAAATTCCCGAAGAAGTGCAACGAGAAGGTGAATGCGATGGTTGTTCGTCGAATAGCTCCGGCCACAGACATGGTAGCGATTAGTGGTGCATGGAAGAAATCTAGCCACAAGTGCCATCTAGCCATGGCCAGAAGAAAGTGTGGCCATATCTTGGATACCGGCGGAGCTATGGGGCAAATATGGGCCAAAAATGGTGCAAGTTGGACCAAAAATCCGAAAAAGTACCTAGGTAAATGCGATGGTTGTTCGTCGAAAAGCTCCGGCCACAGACATGGTAGCGATTAGTGGTGCATGGAAGAAATCTAGCCACAAGTGCCATCTACCCATGGCCAGAAGAAAGTGTGGCGCTATCTTGGATACCGGCGGAGCTATGGGGCAAATATGGGCCAAAAATGGTGAAGTTGGACCAAAAATCCGACCAAGTGCGCGAGGCGCTTTCGTGAATAGCTCCGGCCACAGACATGGTAGCGATTAGTGGTGCATGGAAGAAATCTAGCCACAAGTGCCATCTACCCATGGCCAGAAGAAAGTGTGGCCATATCTTGGATACCGGCGGAGCTATGGGGCAAATATGGGCCAAAAATGGTGCAAGTTGGACCAAAAATCCGAAAAAGTACCTAGGTAAATGCGCAGGTTGTTCGTCGAATAGCTCCGGCCACAGACATGGTAGCGATTAGTGGTGCATGGAAGAAATCTAGCCACAAGTGCCATCTACCCATGGCCAGAAGAAAGTGTGGCGCTATCTTGGATACCGGCGGAGCTATGGGGCAAATATGGGCCAAAAATGGTGCAAGTTGGACCAAAAATCCGACCAAGTGCGCGAGGCGCTTTCGTGAATAGCTCCGGCCACAGACATGGTAGCGATTAGTGGTGCATGGAAGAAATCTAGCCACAAGTGCCATCTACCCATGGCCAGAAGAAAGTGTGGCCATATCTTGGATACCGGCGGAGCTATGGGGCAAATATGGGCCAAAAATGGTGCAAGTTGGACCAAAAATCCGACCAAGTGCGCGAGGCGCTTTCGTGAATAGCTCCGGCCACAGACATGGTAGCGATTAGTGGTGCATGGAAGAAATCTAGCCACAAGTGCCATCTACCCATGGCCAGAAGAAAGTGTGGCCATATCTTGGATACCGGCGGAGCTATGGGGCAAATATGGGCCAAAAATGGTGCAAGTTGGACCAAAAATCCGAAAAAGTACCTAGGTAAATGTGATGGTTGTTCGTCGAATAGCTCCGGCCACAGACATGGTAGCGATTAGTGGTGCATGGAAGAAATCTAGCCACAAGTGCCATCTACCCATGGCCAGAAGAAAGTGTGGCCATATCTTGGATACCGGCGGAGCTATGGGGCAAATATGGGCCAAAAATGGTGCAAGTTGGACCAAAAATCCGACCAAGTGCGCGAGGCGCTTTCGTGAATAGCTCCGGCCACAGACATGGTAGCGATTAGTGGTGCATGGAAGAAATCTAGCCACAAGTGCCATCTACCCATGGCCAGAAGAAAGTGTGGCCATATCTTGGATACCGGCGGAGCTATGGGGCAAATATGGGCCAAAAATGGTGCAAGTTGGACCAAAAATCCGACCAAGTGCGCGAGGCGCTTTTGTGAATAGCTCCGGCCACAGACATGGTAGCGATTAGTGGTGCATGGAAGAAATCTAGCCACAAGTGCCATCTACCCATGGCCAGAAGAAAGTGTGGCCATATCTTGGATACCGGCGGAGCTATGGGGCAAATATGGGCCAAAAATGGTGCAAGTTGGACCAAAAATCCGAAAAAGTACCTAGGTAAATGCGATGGTTGTTCGTCGAATAGCTCCGGCCACAGACATGGTAGCGATTAGTGGTGCATGGAAGAAATCTAGCCACAAGTGCCATCTACCCATGGCCAGAAGAAAGTGTGGCCATATCTTGGATACCGGCGGAGCTATGGGGCAAATATGGGCCAAAAATGGTGCAAGTTGGACCAAAAATCCGACCAAGTGCGCGAGGCGCTTTCGTGAATAGCTCCGGCCACAGACATGGTAGCGATTAGTGGTGCATGGAAGAAATCTAGCCACAAGTGCCATCTACCCATGGCCAGAAGAAAGTGTGGCCATATCTTGGATACCGGCGGAGCTATGGGGCAAATATGGGCCAAAAATGGTGCAAGTTGGACCAAAAATCCGAAAAAGTACCTAGGTAAATGTGATGGTTGTTCGTCGAATAGCTCCGGCCACAGACATGGTAGCGATTAGTGGTGCATGGAAGAAATCTAGCCACAAGTGCCATCTACCCATGGCCAGAAGAAAGTGTGGCCATATCTTGGATACCGGCGGAGCTATGGGGCAAATATGGGCCAAAAATGGTGCAAGTTGGACCAAAAATCCGACCAAGTGCGCGAGGCGCTTTCGTGAATAGCTCCGGCCACAGACATGGTAGCGATTAGTGGTGCATGGAAGAAATCTAGCCACAAGTGCCATCTACCCATGGCCAGAAGAAAGTGTGGCCATATCTTGGATACCGGCGGAGCTATGGGGCAAATATGGGCCAAAAATGGTGCAAGTTGGACCAAAAATCCGAAAAAGTACCTAGGTAAATGCGATGGTTGTTCGTCGAATAGCTCCGGCCACAGACATGGTAGCGATTAGTGGTGCATGGAAGAAATCTAGCCACAAGTGCCATCTACCCATGGCCAGAAGAAAGTGTGGCCATATCTTGGATACCGGCGGAGCTATGGGGCAAATATGGGCCAAAAATGGTGCAAGTTGGACCAAAAATCCGACCAAGTGCGCGAGGCGCTTTCGTGAATAGCTCCGGCCACAGACATGGTAGCGATTAGTGGTGCATGGAAGAAATCTAGCCACAAGTGCCATCTAGCCATGGCCAGAAGAAAGTGTGGCGATATCTTGGATACCGGCGGAGCTATGGGGCAAATACGGGCCAAAAATGGGTAAACTTGTACGGTCCAAAGCCAAGGGTAAATTTTTTTATTCCTCTAATAACTTCTAGCACAGACATTGAATCGGTTGGTAATGTATGGATGAAATGCAGCAAACAGTTGGAACTACCCATAAAATCTTAAAGATTGACGATCCAATGTATAGAACCGGAGTAATGTGCGATACTTGGTGTAAAATCGAGTGAAAAATTAACTATAAACTGTTTTTGGCCCATAACTCGAATACTAGACATCGGAAGGGGGGGTCGTAGAACGATTTTTTGTTGCCCTATCGATTCCCTATCGAACGAGCAAAAGTTGTTTTTTTGACCAAAAAGGACCCCTACTCTAGTAAAATTGGCCTGATTTTACTAGTCCCCGGTACCCGTACAGGCAAAATGAGCAAAATGCTCAAGTATGAATGGTTTTTGGCCCATAACTCGAATACTAGACGTCGCAGGGGGGTGTCGTGGAACAATTTTTGGTAGCCCTTGAAATTATCTATCGAATGACATATACTTGATTTTTGGCCAAAAAGTTCCCTAGACTAGTAAAAATCGCATCATTTTACTAGAGTCGGGTACCCTGGACGAAAAACCGCTATAATTGCGGTTTTTGGCTAATAACTCGAATACTAGACGTCGGAGGGGGGTGTCGTGGAACAATTTTTGGTAGCCCTTGAAATTATCTATCGAATGACATATACTTGATTTTTGGCCAAAAAGTTCCCTAGACTAGTAAAAATCGCATCATTTTACTAGAGTCGGGTACCCTGGACGAAAAACCGCTATAGTTGCGGTTTTTGGCTAATAACTCGAATACTAGACGTCGCAGGGGGGTGTCGTGGAACAATTTTTGGTAGCCCTTGAAATTATCTATCGAATGACATATACTTGATTTTTGGCCAAAAAGTTCCCTAGACTAGTAAAAATCGCATCATTTTACTAGAGTCGGGTACCCTGTACGAAAAACCGCTATAGTTGCGGTTTTTGGCTAATAACTCGAATACTAGACGTCGCAGGGGGGTGTCGTGGAACAATTTTTGGTAGCCCTTGAAATTATCTATCGAATGACATATACTTGATTTTTTGACCAAAAAGTTCCTAGACTAGTAAAAATCGCATCATTTTACTAGAGTCGGGTACCCTGTACGAAAAACCGCTATAGTTGCGGTTTTTGGCCAATAACTCGAATACTAGACGTCGGAGGGGGGTGCCGTAGAACAATTTTTTGTAGCCCTTGAAATTACCTTTCGAATGATATATAGTGGTTTTTTGGTCAAACAGTGACCCCGAGACTAGTAACCCTCCATACACAAAACCGCCTAAAAAGTTTTGGTTTTGCAAAATTTTGAAAAGTGCGTCAAAAAAATTTTTTCAAAAAGTACCAAATCGTGATCAGAACTCACTATAGACCATAAAAAGTGAAATCCGATGGTCATTTGCAACACTTGGTCAATCGAGAAAAATTTCACTTTTTTACTAGAGTCGGGTACCCTGAACGAAAAATCGCTCAAGTGATGGTTTTTGGCCAATAACTCGAATACTAGACGTCGGAGGGGGGTGCCGTAGAACAATTTTTTGTAGCCCTTGAAATTACCTTTCGAATGATATATAGTGGTTTTTTGGTCAAACAGTGACCCCGAGACTAGTAACCCTCCATACACAAAACCGCCTACAAAAACTTTGTTTTGAAAAATTTTGAAAAGTTCAAAAAAATTTTTTTTTCAAAAACTACTAAAACGTGATAAGAACTTACTATAGACCATGAAAAGTGATATCCGATGATAATTTGCAAAAGTTGGTAACTAGTAAAAAATTTCACTTTTTTACTAGAGTCGGTGCAACGAGAAAAAAAAAGTCCGTGATGGAGAAAAATGGCACGTTTTCCACGCCTGTACGCTTTCGTTTTCTATATAGGGGGTAGGTGAGCCAGAAGCATGAATTTGACTGAGTACGTATCTTTATGAATTGGGCCCTTCTAAATCGATTGAGACTACCCCCAGGACGATCGGACGACTGCTTCTGGCTCAAAATGTGGTTTTTAGATTTTGATCGTCAATTATGAGAGAAAAAATCGATTAGAAGTAAAGATACGAAATGCTTGGTCTAAGTTGGGAAACGACTTCGGATATTTGTTGGACGTTGTCGTAGAAGGTCCGAGGACCAAGGAAAAGTGATTTCCAAGTGGATTTATGCACTATTAGTCGATGGTAAGATGTGAAATTAGTAGAACTTACCATACAGTTTGCGAAGTTGAAGCAATCGGTTGGTGAATATGGTACTGTCTGTCCAATTTGGTGGTTCGGAATGAGTGAAACGATGTTGATGATGGATAGACGTTCCGATTGCCCCCGATCGGGGAACATATAGTGGTCTTTAAGGTCCAAGTACCTATGTTTTGGTAAGCAGAACTGAGAGTTAAAGGATGAAAGTCGGCCATTCCTAATATCATCCTATCGGTGGTTCGCGAGTTGTTTGAGGACCGGAGCAGCTCGCGATGAAACGGTCCTAGGGTATTGGTTATCCATCCAAGGAAGAGTAAATGCGATCCTAGATGTGTGTCGTTGGCCGTTCTACCGGTATCGCCTATCGATGAGATATCGACGGGCATGCCTTACTCGAAAGTTGAATTCTAGGATCGATGGTCAAACAGACCTATGAGCGATAAACCAAACTGAACACGTATTGATGTCGGCTTTTCCTATCATTTGATGCCGCAGGTTGTTTAGGGACCGGAGCAACTTGCGGCCGAGACGGTCCCCGGGGGTTTCTTTCTCCAAGGAGTGGAAACTATTAAGCAAGAGTTGTAGCAAGATACGATCCTCTGATGTGTCGTTGGCCGTTCATGCGGTATCGCCTGTCGATGAGACATCGATGGGCATGCCTTACTCTACCGACCTTCTAATTGAGAGTATTAATCAGGGATCGATGGTCAAACAAGACCAATGAGCGATAAACCAAACTGAACACGTATTGATGTCGGCATTTCCTATCATTTGTCGCAGGTTGTTTAGGGACCGGAGCAGCTTGCGACCGAGACGGTCCCCGGGGGTTTCTTTCTCCAAGGAGAAGAAACGATTAAGCAAAAGTTGTAGCAAGATACGATCCTCTGATGTGTCGTTGGCCGTTCAAGCGGTATCGCCTGTCGATGAGATATCGATGGGCATGCCTTACTCTCCCGACTGGATTACTGAGAGTTTAATCAGGGATCGATGGTCAAACAGACCAATGAGCGATAAACCAAACTGAACACATATTGATGTCGGCATTTCCTATCATTTGTCGCAGGTTGTTTAGGGACCGGAGCAGCTTGCGACCGAGACGGTCCCCGGGGGTTTCTTTCTCTAAGGAGTGGAAACGATTAAGCAAAAGTCGTAGCAATAATCGATCCCCTGATGTGTCGTTGGCCGTTCTAGCGGTATCGCCTGTCGATGAGATATCGATGGGCATGCCTTACTCTCCTGACTGTTTAATTGAGAGTTATAATCAGGGATCGATGGTCAAAAAGACCTATGAGCGATAAACCAAACTGAACACGTATTGATGTCGGCATTTCCTATCATTTGTCGCAGGTTGTTTGGGGACCGGAGCAGCTTGCGACCGAGACGGTCCCTTCCCGAAAGATGGTGAACCGAGTCGTCTGGCGTAAAAACCGGACGACTCGAAAGGGCTTGACCCTTTCAAGTGAGCGATAATCACATTCTACGCTCAGTTCGACAGCTACAAGGCAATCACTCGCTATGTTCAGAGCTAATACATGCAACATGCCGGCATTGTTTCCACCGACGCATGGATTCAAGACTGGTGCACTTATTAGTTAAACCGTTCGCCTCCGGGTGTTTCGAGTTCAAGTCTGGATGAGGATTGTTCTTGCTGGTAATAGCTTGAGCCCCTGAATAAGGGGTCGAAGCGTACATCTTGAGACCATGTACAACATATTACCAAATCGGCACCATGGGTTCGGGTGCAAGTGATGTAACCGTGAAAGATGTTGAGCAGCCCAACATCGGTTTACACACGCATAATAGGAAGGCAGCGCTGTCGACTGGTCAGTCGTGTAAGAAGTGTGCATTATCGATCACAAATATATTGGTGATCTGTAGGTTGCGCATACACCATGCCCGGTGTAAAGTGCCGTGGTCCCCCCCGGGGGGCTGCATCAAACCGTTCGCCACGCGAACTACCCAATGGAACGAACTCGATGCATTTAATAAGAAGAAGAGATGATAATGAAACACGGTCGATTTAAGAGTTGAAAACGTTGAAATGCCTATAAGCAAGTCTTAAGTTGGTGGTGACCGTTACGCCCCAACAAATTGGTGCCTTACCCTACACCAAAGAGCCATTCAACATGGTTCAAGTGAGCGATAATCACGCTCTACGCTCAGTTCGACAGCTGCAAGGCAATCACTCGCTAAGTTCAGAGCTAATACATGCAACACGCCGGCATTGTTTCCACCGACGCATGGATTCAAGACTGGTGCACTTATTAGTTAAACCGTTCGCCTGCGGGTGTTTCGAGTTCAAGTCTGGATGAGGATTGTTCTTGCTGGTAATAGCTTGAGCCCCTGAATAAGGGGCCGAAGCGTACATCTTGAGAGTAAATGTACAACATATTACCAAATCGGCACCGTGGGTTCTGGTGCAAGTGATGTAACCATGAAAGATGTTGAGCAGCCCAACATCGGTTTACACACGCATAAGGGGTTTATTGTTATCTGTAGGTTGCGCATACACCATACCCGGTGTAAAGTGCCGTGGTCCCCCAGGGGGCTGCATCAAAACGTTCGCCATGCGAACTACCCAATGGAACGAACTCGATGTATTGAAAGAGATGAACAATTAATAGCGAGAATAGGGGCCCGGAAGCAATTCCGCGGCCCTACGGTCGATTCAAGAGTTGAAACGTTGTACAATCGTGGATAGCACCTAGTGCTAATATGGTGAGAGATAATGTGTGAGGAAATTTAGTTTCCTAAAGTTTAGTTAGTGGTTTCCGTTGTGCCCTAACAAACTTAAAGTTGGTGGTGACCGTTACACCCCAACAAATTGGTGCCTTACCCAACACCAAAGAGCCATTCCATATGGTTCTAGAGAGAGAGAGTTGTGTGGAAATTTATTTCCCACTAAGCGAGTGTGTGTCTGTAGTGGAACGAATTCTGGTTGATCCTACCAGTAATATACGCTTGTCTCAAAGGTTAAGCCATGCATGTCTAAGTACAAACATAAATGAATGTGAAACCGCATAAGGCTCAGTATAACAGCTATAATTCACAAGATCATCCTACCACTAGTTACTTGGATAACTGTGGAAAATCCAGAGCTAATACATGCAACATGCCGGGACTGTTGCCCTCGCGGGTAGCTGAACTGGTGCACTTATTAGTTAAACCAATCGCCTCCGGGCGGCTTGAGTTGAAGTCTGGATAAGGACGCAGATCGTATGGTCGCTTGTCGACTGACGACAGATCTTTCAAATGTCTGCCCTATCAACTATTGATGGTAGTGTAGAGGACTACCATGGTTGCGACGGGTAACGGGGAATCAGGGTTCGATTCCGGAGAGGGAGCCTGAGAAATGGCTACCACATCCAAGGAAGGCAGCAGGCGCGTAAATTACCCAATCCCAGTACGGGGAGGTAGTGACGAGAAATAACAATATGGACCTCTCTAACGATGGTCCATAATTGGAATGAGTTGAGTATAAATCCTTCAACAAGGATCAAGTGGAGGGCAAGTCTGGTGCCAGCAGCCGCGGTAATTCCAGCTCCACTAGCGTATATTAAAGTTGTTGCGGTTAAAACGTTCGAAGTTGATTGCCCGTCCAGACACGTGACCGCCACGGGCGCCCGGTTACACGCCGGGGCCGTTCGTGCGCGCGCTCACGGCTGCGACTCACAATGGTGTACTTGGGCGTTACTCTGTGAACGAGTACCGTGCTACCGGTTAACTCCGGCACGGGCTCCTCATGGTGCTCAAGATACTCACATTTACCTTGAACAAATTAGAGTGCTCAAAGCAGGCTAAGACAAAGCGTCCGGCCCCCCCGTGGGGTTGGCGTTGGCCGAGAATAATCTTGCATGGAATAATGGAATATGACCTCGGTTTATACGATTTCGTTGGTTTGTCAGAAACCTAGAGGTAATGATTAACAGAAGTAGTTGGGGGCATTGGTATTACGGCGCGAGAGGTGAAATTCGTAGACCGTCGTAGGACCAACTGAAGCGAAAGCGTTTGCCATGGATGCTTTCTTTAATCAAGAACGAAAGTTAGAGGATCGAAGGCGATTAGATACCGCCCTAGTTCTAACCGTAAACGATGCCAATTAGCAATTGGGAGACGCTACCCCTATTCGGTGCTCTCAGTCGCTTCCGGGAAACCAAAATCGGGTTCCGGGGGAAGTATGGTTGCAAAGTTGAAACTTAAAGGAATTGACGGAAGGGCACCACAAGAAGTGGAGCTTGCAGTGAGAGATTATTTGCGAGAGCGAGAGAGCGGGAGAGAAAGTTGTCCGTATGACGAACAGTAGTGAGCGTGTGTACGTGTGTATGTGAAGCGTAAGGAAAAGTGACGCTGCACGCACTTTTCTTAAATTGCAAAATTTATGGTTTTCCGTGATTAAAATCGTAAATCGGATTATGTGAGAGTGTGTGCTTTTAAGAGGCAAAGATTTTAAGACATTGTTTGCGAAAATCGGTGGAGTTTTGTGATTACGCAACATTGTGAAATCGTAGTGACGCTTCACGCACTATTCTGAATTTGTGAAATATATGGTTTTCCGTGATTGAAATCGTAAATCGGATTACTTGAGTGTGTGTGCTTTTAAGAGGCAAAGTTTTTAAGACATAGTTTGCGAAAATCGGTGATTTTTGTGAAGGATTACGCAACATTGTGAAATCATATATCGACCGGGTGTTCCGTGTCGGCGTGTGTGTGCGTGGGCACGCTTGTGTTCCACGTTAGTGAGTGCGAGGGCGAGCTTGAATTGGACATTCTAGAAGTATCTAGAATATTTTTCGACTGTTGCCGTGCGTGTGTGTGTACGTGTGTTGGTGTGTGCACGAGCACGTGGCACTTTCGCGGATATGCATTCTAGAACATTCTAGAAGCATCTAGACATTTTTCGACTGTTGCCGTGCGTGTGTGTGTACGTGTGTTGGTGTGTGCACGAGCGCGTTAAACTTTCGCGGATATTCATTCTAGAACATTCTGAAAGCATCTAGAAATTTTTCGACTGTTGCCGTGCGTGTGTGTGTACGTGTGTTGGTGGGTGCATGAGCGTGTGGAACGTTCGCGGATATTCATTCTGGAACATTCTGAAAGCATCTAGAAATTTTTCGACTGTTGCCGTGCGTGTGTGTGTACGTGTGTTGGTGGGTGCACGACCGCGTGGAACTTTCGCGGTTGTTGCCGCGCGTGGTGTTGCCGTGAGTGGTGTTGCCGCGAGTGCGGTGTTGCCGCGCGTGGGGTTGTCGCGAGTAGTGTTGTCGCGAGTGGTGTTGCCGTGAGTGCGGTGTTGCCGCGAATGTGGTGTTGCCGCGCGTGGTGTTGTCGTGCGTGGTATTGCCGCGAGTGAGCGCGTGGAACTTTTTCTCACTTTTTCTCAGTTGTGTGAGTGTGCGCGCGAGCGCGTGTGTTCGTGAGCGCGTGGAACTTTTACGCTTGTTGCCGGGCGTGGCTTCTTCTTCCCGCGTGTGTGTGTGTTCGCGAGCGCGTTGAACTTTTCTTGTTGCTGGGCGTGGCTTCTTTTTCCCGCGCGTGTGTGTGTTCGCGAGCGCGTTGAACTTTTCTTATTGCTGGGCGTGGCTTCTTTTTCCCGCGCGTGAGTGTTGCCGGGCGTGGCTTCTTTTTGCCCGCGCGTTTGTGTGGGAGTGTTTCTCATAGCGGCAGCGTCAAGGACATACGCGGTGGCGGGGGGTAACAACCCGCCACCATGGAAACGCGGGCGAGAGGACGAACGTTATCGGTCGATGAGCGTCCTACCGTCGTAGCAAAGAAGCCGTTGGGTGAGAAGAAACTAGCGACCATCGCCGAGGAACCGGCATCGGCAGGAGTGCCAGCGCGGACAATGGCGACGGCGGGAGTTAAATCGGCGGGAGCAGCGACGAAGCCGGCAACTTCCACCGGGGTTTCCACCGGGGAAGTGCGCCGGATGCTGGCGGACGCGAAGGCGGATAACGAAATGACGATTGGTATCGTCAAACGATTGGAGGAACAGATTCAGATGCTGCGCCTTCAAATTGAGGCCTCCAACGAACAACTGAAGGAGGCACGAAAGGAGGCGAAGGAGGCGCGAGAAGAGGCTCGTATGCGCGAGGCGGAATACCGTGAGGAGACTCGGCAGCGTGAGGCGGAACACCGCGAAGAGCTCCGGAAGGAGAAGGAGCTCTTTAACGCTCTTCTGGCGCAAACCCTGGGGGGAACAGGCGCAGCTCGGCCGGAGAGCCAGCAGGAGCTGCAGCGTGAGCAGGAGATGATCCGGAGGCTGGAAAGCCAGCAACGGCAGGAACAGCGGCAGCAGCTGGAGGAGCAGCAGCGCCAACGGTGGCGTAAACAGCAGCCGCAGCAACAACAACAGCAGCGGCCACCTGTGCAGGAGTGGCCGACGGTTCAGCAGAGCGGGCGTGTTCAGCGTCGGGGCGCGGTGAAGTCGACACCCCCGGCGGTGCTAAATGAACCGGGAGAGTGGGTGGAGGTCGTTAGCGGCAACCGCCGTAATAACAAGCGGAATGGAGCGAATCGGCCCCGGCAGCCAGCCCAGCAGCAGCCAGTGCACCGGCAGTATCAGCAGTGGGCGCACCAGCGAGCGGGGCAGCAGCAGCAGCGGTTGGAGATACACCAGCAAGAGAAGCGGCGTCCGCGACGGAAGCGTCCGGACGAGATCATCGTGGTGCCCGCCCCGGGAGTCTCGTATAAAGATATGTATGTAAAGCTCCGGAGCAGCCCGCGGATTGCAGACTTCCAGCGGCAAATAGGTGTCGGCAGAAGAACGCCGAAGGACCACCTCCTGCTGCCTTTGTCGCGTGATGTAGACAGCGCGGCACTGAGAGATATCATTGAGGAGGTGATCGGGGATAGCGGATCCGTCACGGTCAAGACGGAAATGGCTGAGGTCGTCATGACGGGCATCGATAATATGATTGACGAGGAGGCAATCAAGAAGGCGCTCAGGACCTCGCTAGGTAAGCAGTCATTGGTGGCCAACGTCAATCTCTGGGAGCGCCGAGATATGACAAAGCGGGCTCGAGTGCGCCTTCCACGAGCAGAGGCTGAGCTCGTCAAAGATCGCCGCCTGGAGCTGGGTTATACATATTGTGTGGTGCACGAGGCCCCCAAAGTATCGGGTCATCTGACTCGGTGCTTCCGGTGTTTGGAGCGGGGGCATATCGCCGCTACGTGCACGGGAGAGGACCGGTCAAAGCGCTGCTTGCGGTGCGGTGACCACACACACAAGGCGTCGGTTTGCACTAACGTCATCAAGTGCATGTTGTGTGGCGGCGCCCACCGTATTGGTGCCGCAGCCTGTGGTGGACAACCCTCGGATTAACATGGATGTGCTGCAAATAAATGTTAACCGCAGTAGGAGCGCGCAAGACCTTGCGCTCAACACGATGAGGATGGAGCGGGCGGATGTCTGCCTCATGGTAGAGCTGCACAGTGTCCCCAGGAACAACGGGAACTGGGTAGCCGACAGGGACGGGAAGGTGGCCATCATAGCCAGCAGCGAGGCGTATCCGATCCAGCAGGTGGTCTCCGTGACGCAGTCAGGGATCGCGGCTGCCCGGATCAATGGCGTCCTCTTCGTTTGCTGCTACGTGTCGCCTTCAGCAGGCGTCCCTGAGTTTGAGGAGATGATGCAGCGCATCGACGTGTTGGCGAGAGGTCACCCGCGCGTCGTCTTTGCGGGTGATCTCAACGCGTGGCATACTGCTTGGGGGAGTGGACGCACCAACGCGAAAGGAGAAGCCGTGATCCAGCTTGTCGACAGCTTGGGGCTGGAGATTTTAAACACCGGCACCGCCCCAACCTTCCTGGGCAACGGAGTGGCTCGTCCGAGCGTAGTAGATGTTTCCTTTGCCAGCCGCAGCATCACCGGTGATAATATCTCTCCGGAGCGTCGGTGGAGGATATTAGGCAGATACTCATACAGCGACCATGTTTACATTCGGTTTGCTGTAGGGGAGCTGCTCCAGCGGCCAGCGGCGGATCGTCGTCGTCAGGAGGGTCCTTCCGTACGGGAAAGCGGCACGAGGTGGCGAGCCCGTCAGTTTGACGCTCAGCTTTTCGGCGTAGCGCTCGACGTAACCTCGTTCGCTGAACGGGTTACAAGTGCCGAAAGCTTGGAGCAAGTCCTGACGGAGGCCTGTGATGGAACCATGGCGCGAGTGTTCCCGTCACAGGGTCACTCGGGGCGCCCTGCGTACTGGTGGACGCCAGCGATTGGGGTTCTGTGCGAGGACTGCCGCCTCGCCAAGGAACGCCTGGAAGCTGCCACCAACGAGGAGGTGCAGATTGCTGCAGCCGGTGATCTCCTCCAGGTGCGGACCGCCCTGGAGACAGCAATCAATGACAGCAAAAAGGCGCACTTTGATGAGATGCTGCGGGGCCTTGCGGAGGATGAAACGGGACAGTGGTTCCGCAACGTGCTGAGCCGCCTTCGCGGAAGCTGGACGGCGAGGGAGCGCGATCCGTCGGTGTTAGAGGGCGTCGTCTCTACTCTGTTCCCCCAGCATCCTCCGGTTGACTGGCCATCGTCACCAGGCCAAGTCCTGGAGAGGGGGGAGGAGGAACCTGTTCGGGACGTCACGGTGCAGGAGCTGCTGGACATCGCAAGCTCGCTGAACCCGAGGAAGGCTCCGGGGCTCGATGGCGTGCCGAACGCCGCTTTGACGGCCGCCATTCGGAAGCATCCGGACACCTTTAGGACGCTGTTTCAGGAGTGTTTGAACAACGAGCGGTTCCCGGATGCGTGGAAAAAGCAGAAGCTGGCCCTTATCCCCAAGCCGGGTAAGCCGCCAGGGCTCGCTTCATCTTTCCGCCCGATTCTGCTGTTAAACAACCCGGGGAAGGCGTACGAGCGGTTGCTGCTGTCGCGTATCAATGACGTCATCGAAGATCCGGAATCACCGAGGCTGGCAGGAAACCAATACGGGTTCAGGAGGGGCCGTTCGACGGTGCAGGCGATCCAGCTGGTGGTGGATGCGGGCCGTCACGCGATGTCTTTTGGCCGCACTAACAACAGAGATAAACGCTGCCTTCTTGTTGTGGCGCTTGATGTGCGCAATGCGTTCAATACTGCCAGCTGGCAGTGCATCGCTGCAGCCCTGGAGGAGAAAGGCGTGCCGAGACAGCTCCGCAACATCCTGGGGGATTACTTCGCCAACAGGGAGCTCGTCTATGACACCGCAGACGGGCCCGTTACACGCCGAGTGACTGCAGGTGTTCCACAGGGGTCCATTCTGGGCCCGACGCTGTGGAACATCATGTATGACGGCGTGTTGCGGGTCGAGCTTCCTGAAGGGGCCAGCGTCATCGGCTATGCGGATGACATAGCAGTCTTGGCACGGGGTTGCACACCAGAGGAGGCGGCGTCGGTGGCCGAACAGGCGGTGGGCGCGATTGCGGATTGGATGCAGAACCATCACCTGCAGCTCGCTCCGGAGAAGACAGAAGGCGTAATGATCTCCAGTCTGCGGAGAGGCCTGCTGAGGGTGCCGTTCCGCGTCGGGGACACCATCATTCAAAGCAGGCAGTCGATCCGGTATCTGGGGGTCCAGATCCACGACCACCTGTCGTGGAAGCCACACGTGGAGCTGTCGACGGCTAAAGCCCTCCGCGTCGTAGGCGTGGTCACCTCAGTGATGAGGAACCACAGTGGGCCCCAGGTGGCCAAGCGTCGGCTGTTGGCGGCGGTGGCGGAGTCCATCATCCGCTATGCTGCCCCCGTGTGGTCTGAGGCGACGGATTTGCAGTGGTGCCGGAGGAAGCTGGCCCAGGTGCAGAGGCCCTTGGCACGTGGTGTCACCAGCTCGTTCGTGTCGGTGGCATACGAGACGGGAGTGGTGCTGGCAGGCCTGTTGCCGTTCAGGCTGCTGGTACGAGAGGACGCAAGGTGCCATCGGAGGCTCCTAGCTGCCCCGGGCGCCAGCCGCAAGGACATCCGGCTGGAGGAGCGGCAGAGGACTCTCCAGGAGTGGCAGCGAGCGTGGGACGCGGCGGCCGCAGCTCCAACGGCCAGCCGGTACGTGGTTTGGGCCCACCGAATGATCCCGGACTTGCACCTGTGGATGGGTAGGCGGCATGGAGAGGTGGATTTCCACCTCTCGCAGGTATTAACCGGACACGGGTTCTTCCGGGAATACCTCCATGTCTGCGGTTTTGCCCCATCGGCGGAGTGTCCACGGTGCCCGGGGTCGGTTGAGTCGGTGGCTCATGTGCTGTTCCGGTGCGATGTCTTTCACGAGATCCGGGTGGAGTTGCTGGGTTTTGGCACTAACGATCCAGTTAGTGAAGACAATCTCGGTATGAAGCTGTTGGAGAGCCCCGAGCGGTGGAATAACATCCAGGAAGCTGCACGTAGAATAACGAAGGTGTTGCAGCAGCTTTGGCGAGAGGACGAGCTGCAGCTCAACCTCAATGCACACCTTGCAGCACCACCGACGGGAGCATCAACGGAGGACGCCGGTTCTCAAGAAGGCGAGCAGGTGTCCGTTGACGGTGTGGCGGAACTCTTCCGGTCCAATCGAGGTCGAGCTAGACGGACCAGAAGAAGTCGCTGGAGGGAGGAAGAACGGGCGGAAGTGCGCCTTGCATCCGCATTGGCAGCAGCCGAGCGGGAACGTGAGAACAACATCCTGATGGCGGCGGTAAGGGCGGAGGCAGCTGGCGAAGCTCCACCACCCATCCCCACGAGAGGACGCGGACGGCCTCCTTCTCCGAGGCTGATAAGAGCGCGGCATGAGCGGAGACTGTTCCTGCAACGTGTGTACCGTCAACGCGCCAGAGAAGGGACTCTGCCACCAGTCCCAAGAGGTAGAAGCCGAAGAAGTAGGTCGGCCCCTTCGGAAGCTGAGGTCATCAGACGGCGCATGAGAAGGCGTGAAATGGAGCGAATACGCCGAGCGTCACGTAGGGTGCCATCGAACCAGGGAGCGCGTGAGGCGTTATCCGCGGACTCCCTGGCCGCCGTCACAGAAGCAACAACCTCCGGTCGTTAAGTAGGTGGGGGATATGGGCTTGATGGGCTTGATGAGCTAGATGGGAAAGCGAACGAAAATTGCGTGAAGAATTGGGAAAGAATTGCGTTTTGGATTGAAATGTTATGCGAAATTAAAATGTAACAATAAAGGCGATGCCATGATCCGGCGTTAGATACTCCTGGCTCCAAGCCCCGCTAGGGAACGGGTCCAGGAGAGGGAGATGGGGATTATAATGTAAGGTACTTTAAGAACTTACACTGAATAAAATCCTTGAGTATTAAAAAAAAAAAAGAAGTGGAGCTTGCGGCTTAATTTGACTCAACACGGGAAAATTTACCAGGTCCAAACTTATCGAGGTAAGACAGATTGATAGCTCTTTCTCAAATTTAAGGGTAGTGGTGCATGGCCGTTCTTAGTTCGTGGAATGATTTGTCTGGTTAATTCCGATAACGAACGTGACTCAAACATGCTAACTAGAACGCTGTCAGCAGTGCGCCTCCGGGCGCACCTGACGTTACAGCCGGGCGGCGCCTTCACGGGCGGTCGTCGGCTACGTTTGCCCTGCTTAGCGGGACAACTTGTGTTTAGCAAGCTGAGAATGAGCGATAACAGGTCCGTGATGCCCTTAGATGTTCTGGGCTGCACGCGTGCTACAATGTGGGTCGCAGCGTGTTCTCGCCAATAGGCGCCCCCATTCCGAGAGGAACGGGAAATCACTAAAATGCCCATCTAGTCGGGATTGGGGACTGCAACGGTCCCCATGAACCTGGAATTTCTAGTAAGCACTAGTCATTAGCTAGTGCTGATTACGTCCCTGCCCTTTGTACACACCGCCCGTCGCTACTACCGATGGATTATTTAGTGAGGTTTCTGGAGGCTTACCTTCCGCGGTTCCTTCGTGAGCTGCAGCTGGCATGGCTGAAGTTGACCGAACTTGATGATTTAGAGGAAGTAAAAGTCGTAACAAGGTTTCCGTAGGTGAACCTGCGGAAGGATCATTACTGATGATCGTCCGCGAGTGACCAACCATGGGCTGCCTTCGGTGTAGCTCGGTCGCTCGCTTGCTATGTGTCAGAATTTGTTGAAAGCCAACTCGTTCGTTGTACACTTTGATGGGTGACCATCACTGTGTCCCCGTGCCGAGCTAGATCTCCCCTAGCCGTAAGGCACTTGAACGCCCCTTCGACGACGAGTTGCATGTGTGTGGTATGTGTCAGAATCTGGTGAAGCTTTCTGCATGTGATGTGCCTTGTGTGGATCCGTGGCCATTGCATTGTGTCTGGTGCTTAGATACCCAGACACTTAGAACGCTTGCGCGGAAAGCAAACTCGATCGTTGTACACTTTGATGGGTGACCATCACTGTGTCTCCGTGCCGTGCTAGATCCCCCCTAGCCGTAAGGCACTTTGAACGCCCCTTCGACGACGAGTTACAAGAGTGTGGTATGTGTCAGAATCTGGTGAAGCTTTCTGCATGTGATGTGCCTTGTGTGGATCCGTGGCCATTGCATTGTGTCTGGTGTGTAGGTACCCAGACACTTAGAACGCTTGCGCGGAAAGCAAACTCGATCGTTGTACACTTTGATGGGCAACCATCACTGTGTCTCCGTGCCGTGCTAGATCTCCCCTAGCCGTAAGGCACTTTGAACGCCCCTTCGACGACGAGTTACAAGAGTGTGGTATGTGTCATAATCTGGTGAAGCTTTCTGCATGTGATGTGCCTTGTGTGGATCCGTGGCCATTGCATTGTGTCTGGTGTGTAGGTACCCAGACACTTAAGCAAACTCGATCGTTGTACACTGTGATGGGCGAGCATCACTGTGTCTCCGTGCCGTGTAAGAGCTCCCCTGGCCATCAGGCACTTGAAAGGTCCTTCGACGACGAGTTACAATAGTGGTGTGTTAGATACGTCAGGTGATGGTATCTACTGTTGTGCAATACGTATCCGGCCACGGCACGGAACGAACGGGAACTGTGGTGCAGACATACAAAGAGTTAAGCCTATTAGTCATTAACTCTAAGGACGGGGCCATGGGGCGGTACGCAAAGGATACGGATGAGCGAGTATGCAGGCCCAATACTCAATAGCTCGATCCGATCCAAGCACATGAGTTGACTGCGGCGCCAGGTTAACCAATGTGCTAGATTCTATTTGGCCAGTAGAATCTTGTGTCTTATGCGATTTGATACCAAGACACCAGAACGAAAGTTAGTTGAAGAGTTATTAAACTCTTATGAAGTATGGTTGTGCAATCACAACTTATGACTTTAACCTATAAAGTGGATATGGACTTGCAATTATAACATGGAATCTCTACACACCCCATGAGCTCGATCCAATCCACGCACACGAGTTGCCTGAGTAGCGACAGGTATACCGATGTGCAATACGTATCCGGCCACGGCACGGAACGAACGGGAACTGTGGTGCAGACATACAAAGAGTTAAGCCTACTAGTCATTAACTCTAAGGACGGGGCCATGGGGCGGTACGCAAAGGATACGGATGAGCGAGTATGCAGGCCCAATACTCAATAGCTCGATCCGATCCAAGCACATGAGTTGACTGCGGCGTCAGGTTAACCGATGTGCTAAGAGAGTTGTTCCTGGGCCTTCAAAGTGACTTCAAAACTATCTTAGCGAATGGTGGCCATGGGCGTAGACATGAGCCACAAGTCACAAGGCCTGGGACTATTGGGTAATAAAGACAACTTAGTCAGAAAGTTAGTCTTTGGACGTACCACCGGGATTGTGTTACATTGGGAACCTTACTATAAAACCCTAGGCAGGGGATCACTCGGCTCATGGATCGATGAAGACCGCAGCTAAATGCGCGTCACAATGTGAACTGCAGGACACATGAACACCGATAAGTTGAACGCATATTGCGCGTCGGACGATTAAACCCGGCCGATGCACACATTCTTGAGTGCCTATCAATTCCTTGATATACAACAAACCAAACTTCAGGGTGGAGCGTGCCACAATAGAACACTATGGCGAGCAGCCCGTCTAGTGTCGTGGGGGAAACACGCTTCCACACTGTGCATAATGGCGTGCTCGGGACCTTTGTTGGGACCGCAGGGCGCTGAAAGTAAAGGGGTGAACCGCATAAATCGCACGCACGTAAACGCGCACACACACAAATAGAGTGAGACGTATCGTAGGATACCGCTAAGAGTACGTTGTGAAACATGGGGAAATTCAATCGAAAACCTCTTTGATGTCCAAGATTTCGTTGACCGTATCCGTCGTAATACTGGATCAACGTGCTTGGGGGAAAACGTCAAAGGGTTTTATAATAGTGGTGCATGATTAACCCATCGATGCCCGAGGGGAACATGTTGTCCAATACAATAGTGGTGCAGTTG
>NW_026045200.1:70000-85000 GCF_943734845.2 Anopheles funestus
CTAAGTCCCACAAAATGGAACATGATGAAGAAGATACAGAAGTTGAAAATTTTTCTAAGTCCAAAAAATTTTCTAAGTCCAGAAAATTTTCTAAGTCCAAAGTGTTGGAACAATTTCCAAAGGCCCATAGGTTGCACTGAATTTTCCTAAGTTGGCCACAAGTACCCATGAGGTATCGAGAAGGTTCACCCGAAGGACATAATATGTCCCAAAGTACCGATAGAGTACCCACAAATAGCACCGCGTTGGCCTAAGTTGGCCAAAAGTACCGATAGAGTACCCACAAGTAGCACTGAGTTGGCCTAAGTTGGCCAAAAGTACCGATAGAGTACCCACAAGAAGCACTGAGTTGGCCTAAGTTGGCCAAAAGTACCGATAGAGTACCCACAAATAGCACCCAGTTGGCCTAAGTTGGCCAAAAGTACCGATAGAGCACCCACAAGTAGCACCCAATTGGCCTATGTTGGCCAAAAGTACCGATAGAGTACCCACAAATAGCACCGAGTGGGCCTAACATGGCCAAAAGTACCGATAGAGTACCCACAAAGAGCACCCACTTGGCCTAAGTTGGCCAAAAGTACCGATAGAGTACCCACAAATAGCACCGAATGGGCCTAAGATGGCCAAAAGTACCGATAGAGTACCCACAAAGAGCACCCCATGGGCCTAAGTTGGCCAAAAGTACCGATAGAGTACCCACAAATAGCACCGAGTGGGCCTAACATGGCCAAAAGTACCGATAGAGTACCCACAAGAAGCACTGAGTTGGCCTAAGTTGGCCAAAAGTACCGATAGAGTACCCACAAATAGCACCGAGTGGGCCTAACATGGCCAAAAGTACCGATAGAGTACCCACAAATA
This sequence comes from Anopheles funestus, assembly GCF_943734845.2. Taxonomy (NCBI): domain Eukaryota; kingdom Metazoa; phylum Arthropoda; class Insecta; order Diptera; family Culicidae; genus Anopheles; species Anopheles funestus. Next base: position 70,862 of record NW_026045200.1, read on the forward strand.
GCACCGAGTGGGCCTAACATGGCCAAAAGTACCGATAGAGCACCCACATATAGCACCGAATGGGCCTAACATGGCCAAAAGTACCGATAGAGCACCCACATATAGCACCCCATTGGCCTAAGTTGGCCAAAAGTACCGATAGAGTATCCACAAAGAGCACCCAATTGGCCTAAGTTGGCCAAAAGTACCGCCAAGTAGCACCATAGAGGCCCGAGTAGAGCGAAATGTGGGCCAAATTGAACATTTGAAAATTTTTACAAGTCCAGAAAATTTTCTAAGTCCAGAAAATTTTCTAAGTCCAAAGAGTTGGACAAATTTCCTTAGGCCCAAAGGTTGCACTGAATGTTCCTAAGTTGGCCATCAGTACCCATGAAGTATAGCGAAGGTTCACCCGAAAGACACAATACGCCCTAAAGTACCCACAGAGTACCCACAAGTTGCACCCAATTGGCCTAAGTTGGCCAGAAGTACCGACAAGTACCACCATAGAAGCCCGAGTAGAGCGAAATGTGGGCCAAAGTACCGAGTAGTTGCAACAAATGCCCAAATGGATACCAAAATGTGGTACCAAGCACCTAACTGTTGCAACAAATGCTAGCTTTCTGAGCAAAAGCTGTGGACCAATTTCGTAGAAGAACCGCCTAGGCGAAAAGGCAAAAATCGCCGAAGCTGGCCCGCTCGCAGAGCTCGCGGGCCAGGAGATACTCATAGGGCGATTTACTAGAGTGGGGAACTTGAGAATTTTTGTGTCCGAGACTTTGGGCAACTTCGCGGCCGCCCCCTTAAAGTAAAAGATTTTCTCTGGGTGCCTAAAATTCGCAATTCCCGCAAAGTCGGGAAGACGTTAAAGTTTTTGCCCAAAAAATGGCCATCGATTTAAGGTGATTTTCCAATAAGAAAATGCTTCCTATTTTGAATTTTTTCGAATATTTCCTAAACTAAGCGTCGGAGCACATGGCCGTGGAGGAACTTTTGGTAGCTTTTGGCAAGGGCTATCGGATGAAATAATAAGAAAGGCCATCAGAGCGATATTGGATTAATGCGGGCTCATAAACGCACCTGAGAAGTGAAAATTGGTACCTTGCACGCAGGATGCAAGAAATGCTTGAGTGTTAACCATCATCGGTACCAAGTACCTAGGTTATATCGAGTGCGTAGATGGAAGTCGGTACCAAAGGGAAACCTTCCTAGGCTAGGTGCACGCAAGTGAGTATGGATCGATCAGTAGAAAGATGGGAAGCCATAGGAAACCTTCCTAGGCTAGGTGCACGCAAGTGAGTATGGATCGATCAGTAGAAAGATGGGAAGCCCAAGGAAACCTTCCTAGGCTAGGTGCACGCAAGTGAGTATGGATCGATCAGTAGAAAGATGGGAAGCCCAAGGAAACCTTCCTAGGCTAGGTGCACGCAAGTGAGTATGGATCGATCAGTAGAAAGATGGGAAGCCATAGGAAACCTTCCTAGGCTAGGTGCACGCAAGTGAGTATGGATCGATCAGTAGAAAGTGGGAAGCCCAGTACCAAATGCCCTAGTGAAGACCGTAAACGAATATCATGAACCGAGAAGGAGCACCAAATGCCCTAGTGAAGACCGTAAACGAATATCATGAACCGATAAGGAGCACCAAATGCCCTAGTGAAGACCGTAAACGAATATCATGAACCGATAAGGAGCACCAAATGCCCTAGTGAAGACCGTAAACGAATATCATGAACCGAGAAGTAGCAACGAATGCCTGAAAAAGTACCAAGTCCACGGTATAGAGTAACGAGAGTTAACCGCCGTGATGTATGCAATGAGGGCAGCCATTGCATGGGTTCTGGACTTGGTTCGCGAATAACTTTTTTGCTAGACATCGGACAAAGTTGACGTGGAAGAACGAAATGTAGCATTTGGTGCCACCTATCCAAAACTTTTTCAAGATTGAAGATCCGATCGATACAGCCTGAGTTATAGGCAAAAGTTGGTGCAAAATTGAGCATTTTTAATGGTGAAAAATCGGTAATCCTCGAATAGCTCCTGTTGGAAGCATCGGACCACATGGTCGTGGAGGAACATATTGTAGCGGGCGGTGTCAAGTATCGACACCCAAAACCGCATGTCCGATGGACGGAAAATGACCAAGTTATAGTGAAAACTTGGTTGCACCAAATTCCCGAAGAAGTGCAACGAGAAGGTGAATGCGATGGTTGTTCGTCGAATAGCTCCGGCCACAGACATGGTAGCGATTAGTGGTGCATGGAAGAAATCTAGCCACAAGTGCCATCTAGCCATGGCCAGAAGAAAGTGTGGCCATATCTTGGATACCGGCGGAGCTATGGGGCAAATATGGGCCAAAAATGGTGCAAGTTGGACCAAAAATCCGAAAAAGTACCTAGGTAAATGCGATGGTTGTTCGTCGAAAAGCTCCGGCCACAGACATGGTAGCGATTAGTGGTGCATGGAAGAAATCTAGCCACAAGTGCCATCTACCCATGGCCAGAAGAAAGTGTGGCGCTATCTTGGATACCGGCGGAGCTATGGGGCAAATATGGGCCAAAAATGGTGAAGTTGGACCAAAAATCCGACCAAGTGCGCGAGGCGCTTTCGTGAATAGCTCCGGCCACAGACATGGTAGCGATTAGTGGTGCATGGAAGAAATCTAGCCACAAGTGCCATCTACCCATGGCCAGAAGAAAGTGTGGCCATATCTTGGATACCGGCGGAGCTATGGGGCAAATATGGGCCAAAAATGGTGCAAGTTGGACCAAAAATCCGAAAAAGTACCTAGCTAAATGCGCAGGTTGTTCGTCGAATAGCTCCGGCCACAGACATGGTAGCGATTAGTGGTGCATGGAAGAAATCTAGCCACAAGTGCCATCTACCCATGGCCAGAAGAAAGTGTGGCGCTATCTTGGATACCGGCGGAGCTATGGGGCAAATATGGGCCAAAAATGGTGCAAGTTGGACCAAAAATCCGACCAAGTGCGCGAGGCGCTTTCGTGAATAGCTCCGGCCACAGACATGGTAGCGATTAGTGGTGCATGGAAGAAATCTAGCCACAAGTGCCATCTACCCATGGCCAGAAGAAAGTGTGGCCATATCTTGGATACCGGCGGAGCTATGGGGCAAATATGGGCCAAAAATGGTGCAAGTTGGACCAAAAATCCGACCAAGTGCGCGAGGCGCTTTCGTGAATAGCTCCGGCCACAGACATGGTAGCGATTAGTGGTGCATGGAAGAAATCTAGCCACAAGTGCCATCTACCCATGGCCAGAAGAAAGTGTGGCCATATCTTGGATACCGGCGGAGCTATGGGGCAAATATGGGCCAAAAATGGTGCAAGTTGGACCAAAAATCCGAAAAAGTACCTAGGTAAATGCGATGGTTGTTCGTCGAATAGCTCCGGCCACAGACATGGTAGCGATTAGTGGTGCATGGAAGAAATCTAGCCACAAGTGCCATCTACCCATGGCCAGAAGAAAGTGTGGCCATATCTTGGATACCGGCGGAGCTATGGGGCAAATATGGGCCAAAAATGGTGCAAGTTGGACCAAAAATCCGACCAAGTGCGCGAGGCGCTTTCGTGAATAGCTCCGGCCACAGACATGGTAGCGATTAGTGGTGCATGGAAGAAATCTAGCCACAAGTGCCATCTACCCATGGCCAGAAGAAAGTGTGGCCATATCTTGGATACCGGCGGAGCTATGGGGCAAATATGGGCCAAAAATGGTGCAAGTTGGACCAAAAATCCGACCAAGTGCGCGAGGCGCTTTCGTGAATAGCTCCGGCCACAGACATGGTAGCGATTAGTGGTGCATGGAAGAAATCTAGCCACAAGTGCCATCTACCCATGGCCAGAAGAAAGTGTGGCCATATCTTGGATACCGGCGGAGCTATGGGGCAAATATGGGCCAAAAATGGTGCAAGTTGGACCAAAAATCCGAAAAAGTACCTAGGTAAATGTGATGGTTGTTCGTCGAATAGCTCCGGCCACAGACATGGTAGCGATTAGTGGTGCATGGAAGAAATCTAGCCACAAGTGCCATCTACCCATGGCCAGAAGAAAGTGTGGCCATATCTTGGATACCGGCGGAGCTATGGGGCAAATATGGGCCAAAAATGGTGCAAGTTGGACCAAAAATCCGACCAAGTGCGCGAGGCGCTTTCGTGAATAGCTCCGGCCACAGACATGGTAGCGATTAGTGGTGCATGGAAGAAATCTAGCCACAAGTGCCATCTACCCATGGCCAGAAGAAAGTGTGGCCATATCTTGGATACCGGCGGAGCTATGGGGCAAATATGGGCCAAAAATGGTGCAAGTTGGACCAAAAATCCGAAAAAGTACCTAGGTAAATGCGATGGTTGTTCGTCGAATAGCTCCGGCCACAGACATGGTAGCGATTAGTGGTGCATGGAAGAAATCTAGCCACAAGTGCCATCTACCCATGGCCAGAAGAAAGTGTGGCCATATCTTGGATACCGGCGGAGCTATGGGGCAAATATGGGCCAAAAATGGTGCAAGTTGGACCAAAAATCCGACCAAGTGCGCGAGGCGCTTTCGTGAATAGCTCCGGCCACAGACATGGTAGCGATTAGTGGTGCATGGAAGAAATCTAGCCACAAGTGCCATCTACCCATGGCCAGAAGAAAGTGTGGCCATATCTTGGATACCGGCGGAGCTATGGGGCAAATATGGGCCAAAAATGGTGCAAGTTGGACCAAAAATCCGAAAAAGTACCTAGGTAAATGTGATGGTTGTTCGTCGAATAGCTCCGGCCACAGACATGGTAGCGATTAGTGGTGCATGGAAGAAATCTAGCCACAAGTGCCATCTACCCATGGCCAGAAGAAAGTGTGGCCATATCTTGGATACCGGCGGAGCTATGGGGCAAATATGGGCCAAAAATGGTGCAAGTTGGACCAAAAATCCGACCAAGTGCGCGAGGCGCTTTCGTGAATAGCTCCGGCCACAGACATGGTAGCGATTAGTGGTGCATGGAAGAAATCTAGCCACAAGTGCCATCTAGCCATGGCCAGAAGAAAGTGTGGCGATATCTTGGATACCGGCGGAGCTATGGGGCAAATACGGGCCAAAAATGGGTAAACTTGTACGGTCCAAAGCCAAGGGTAAATTTTTTTATTCCTCTAATAACTTCTAGCACAGACATTGAATCGGTTGGTAATGTATGGATGAAATGCAGCAAACAGTTGGAACTACCCATAAAATCTTAAAGATTGACGATCCAATGTATAGAACCGGAGTAATGTGCGATACTTGGTGTAAAATCGAGTGAAAAATTAACTATAAACTGTTTTTGGCCCATAACTCGAATACTAGACATCGGAAGGGGGGGTCGTAGAACGATTTTTTGTTGCCCTATCGATTCCCTATCGAACGAGCAAAAGTTGTTTTTTTGACCAAAAAGGACCCCTACTCTAGTAAAATTGGCCTGATTTTACTAGTCCTCGGTACCCGTACAGGCAAAATGAGCAAAATGCTCAAGTATGAATGGTTTTTGGCCCATAACTCGAATACTAGACGTCGCAGGGGGGTGTCGTGGAACAATTTTTGGTAGCCCTTGAAATTATCTATCGAATGACATATACTTGATTTTTGGCCAAAAAGTTCCCTAGACTAGTAAAAATCGCATCATTTTACTAGAGTCGGGTACCCTGGACGAAAAACCGCTATAATTGCGGTTTTTGGCTAATAACTCGAATACTAGACGTCGCAGGGGGGTGTCGTGGAACAATTTTTGGTAGCCCTTGAAATTATCTATCGAATGACATATACTTGATTTTTGGCCAAAAAGTTCCCTAGACTAGTAAAAATCGCATCATTTTACTAGAGTCGGGTACCCTGGACGAAAAACCGCTATAGTTGCGGTTTTTGGCTAATAACTCGAATACTAGACGTCGGAGGGGGGTGTCGTGGAACAATTTTTGGTAGCCCTTGAAATTATCTATCGAATGACATATACTTGATTTTTGGCCAAAAAGTTACCTAGACTAGTAAAAATCGCATCATTTTACTAGAGTCGGGTACCCTGTACGAAAAACCGCTATAGTTGCGGTTTTTGGCTAATAACTCTAATACTAGACGTCGCAGGGGGGTGTCGTGGAACAATTTTTGGTAGCCCTTGAAATTATCTATCGAATGACATATACTTGATTTTTTGACCAAAAAGTTCCTAGACTAGTAAAAATCGCATCATTTTACTAGAGTCGGGTACCCTGTACGAAAAACCGCTATAGTTGCGGTTTTTGGCCAATAACTCGAATACTAGACGTCGGAGGGGGGTGCCGTAGAACAATTTTTTGTAGCCCTTGAAATTACCTTTCGAATGATATATAGTGGTTTTTTGGTCAAACAGTGACCCCGAGACTAGTAACCCTCCATACACAAAACCGCCTAAAAAGTTTTGGTTTTGCAAAATTTTGAAAAGTGCGTCAAAAAAATTTTTTCAAAAAGTACCAAATCGTGATCAGAACTCACTATAGACCATAAAAAGTGAAATCCGATGGTCATTTGCAACACTTGGTCAATCGAGAAAAATTTCACTTTTTTACTAGAGTCGGGTACCCTGAACGAAAAATCGCTCAAGTGATGGTTTTTGGCCAATAACTCGAATACTAGACGTCGGAGGGGGGTGCCGTAGAACAATTTTTTGTAGCCCTTGAAATTACCTTTCGAATGATATATAGTGGTTTTTTGGTCAAACAGTGACCCCGAGACTAGTAACCCTCCATACACAAAACCGCCTACAAAAACTTTGTTTTGAAAAATTTTGAAAAGTTCAAAAAAATTTTTTTTTCAAAAACTACTAAAACGTGATAAGAACTTACTATAGACCATGAAAAGTGATATCCGATGATAATTTGCAAAAGTTGGTAACTAGTAAAAAATTTCACTTTTTTACTAGAGTCGGTGCAACGAGAAAAAAAAAGTCCGTGATGGAGAAAAATGGCACGTTTTCCACGCCTGTACGCTTTCGTTTTCTATATAGGGGGTAGGTGAGCCAGAAGCATGAATTTGACTGAGTACGTATCTTTATGAATTGGGCCCTTCTAAATCGATTGAGACTACCCCCAGGACGATCGGACGACTGCTTCTGGCTCAAAATGTGGTTTTTAGATTTTGATCGTCAATTATGAGAGAAAAAATCGATTAGAAGTAAAGATACGAAATGCTTGGTCTAAGTTGGGAAACGACTTCGGATATTTGTTGGACGTTGTCGTAGAAGGTCCGAGGACCAAGGAAAAGTGATTTCCAAGTGGATTTATGCACTATTAGTCGATGGTAAGATGTGAAATTAGTAGAACTTACCATACAGTTTGCGAAGTTGAAGCAATCGGTTGGTGAATATGGTACTGTCTGTCCAATTTGGTGGTTCGGAATGAGTGAAACGATGTTGATGATGGATAGACGTTCCGATTGCCCCCGATCGGGGAACATATAGTGGTCTTTAAGGTCCAAGTACCTATGTTTTGGTAAGCAGAACTGAGAGTTAAAGGATGAAAGTCGGCCATTCCTAATATCATCCTATCGGTGGTTCGCGAGTTGTTTGAGGACCGGAGCAGCTCGCGATGAAACGGTCCTAGGGTATTGGTTATCCATCCAAGGAAGAGTAAATGCGATCCTAGATGTGTGTCGTTGGCCGTTCTACCGGTATCGCCTATCGATGAGATATCGACGGGCATGCCTTACTCGAAAGTTGAATTCTAGGATCGATGGTCAAACAGACCTATGAGCGATAAACCAAACTGAACACGTATTGATGTCGGCTTTTCCTATCATTTGATGCCGCAGGTTGTTTAGGGACCGGAGCAACTTGCGGCCGAGACGGTCCCCGGGGGTTTCTTTCTCCAAGGAGTGGAAACTATTAAGCAAGAGTTGTAGCAAGATACGATCCTCTGATGTGTCGTTGGCCGTTCATGCGGTATCGCCTGTCGATGAGATATCGATGGGCATGCCTTACTCTACCGACCTTCTAATTGAGAGTATTAATCAGGGATCGATGGTCAAACAAGACCTATGAGCGATAAACCAAACTGAACACGTATTGATGTCGGCATTTCCTATCATTTGTCGCAGGTTGTTTAGGGACCGGAGCAGCTTGCGACCGAGACGGTCCCCGGGGGTTTCTTTCTCCAAGGAGAAGAAACGATTAAGCAAAAGTTGTAGCAAGATACGATCCTCTGATGTGTCGTTGGCCGTTCAAGCGGTATCGCCTGTCGATGAGATATCGATGGGCATGCCTTACTCTCCCGACTGGATTACTGAGAGTTTAATCAGGGATCGATGGTCAAACAGACCAATGAGCGATAAACCAAACTGAACACATATTGATGTCGGCATTTCCTATCATTTGTCGCAGGTTGTTTAGGGACCGGAGCAGCTTGCGACCGAGACGGTCCCCGGGGGTTTCTTTCTCTAAGGAGTGGAAACGATTAAGCAAAAGTCGTAGCAATAATCGATCACCTGATGTGTCGTTGGCCGTTCTTGCGGTATCGCCTGTCGATGAGATATCGATGGGCATGCCTTACTCTCCTGACTGTTTAATTGAGAGTTATAATCAGGGATCGATGGTCAAAAAGACCTATGAGCGATAAACCAAACTGAACACGTATTGATGTCGGCATTTCCTATCATTTGTCGCAGGTTGTTTGGGGACCGGAGCAGCTTGCGACCGAGACGGTCCCTTCCCGAAAGATGGTGAACCGAGTCGTCTGGCGTAAAAACCGGACGACTCGAAAGGGCTTGACCCTTTCAAGTGAGCGATAATCACATTCTACGCTCAGTTCGACAGCTACAAGGCAATCACTCGCTATGTTCAGAGCTAATACATGCAACATGCCGGCATTGTTTCCACCGACGCATGGATTCAAGACTGGTGCACTTATTAGTTAAACCGTTCGCCTCCGGGTGTTTCGAGTTCAAGTCTGGATGAGGATTGTTCTTGCTGGTAATAGCTTGAGCCCCTGAATAAGGGGTCGAAGCGTACATCTTGAGACCATGTACAACATATTACCAAATCGGCACCATGGGTTCGGGTGCAAGTGATGTAACCGTGAAAGATGTTGAGCAGCCCAACATCGGTTTACACACGCATAATAGGAAGGCAGCGCTGTCGACTGGTCAGTCGTGTAAGAAGTGTGCATTATCGATCACAAATATATTGGTGATCTGTAGGTTGCGCATACACCATGCCCGGTGTAAAGTGCCGTGGTCCCCCCCGGGGGGCTGCATCAAACCGTTCGCCACGCGAACTACCCAATGGAACGAACTCGATGCATTTAATAAGAAGAAGAGATGATAATGAAACACGGTCGATTTAAGAGTTGAAAACGTTGAAATGCCTATAAGCAAGTCTTAAGTTGGTGGTGACCGTTACGCCCCAACAAATTGGTGCCTTACCCTACACCAAAGAGCCATTCAACATGGTTCAAGTGAGCGATAATCACGCTCTACGCTCAGTTCGACAGCTGCAAGGCAATCACTCGCTAAGTTCAGAGCTAATACATGCAACACGCCGGCATTGTTTCCACCGACGCATGGATTCAAGACTGGTGCACTTATTAGTTAAACCGTTCGCCTCCGGGTGTTTCGAGTTCAAGTCTGGATGAGGATTGTTCTTGCTGGTAATAGCTTGAGCCCCTGAATAAGGGGCCGAAGCGTACATCTTGAGAGTAAATGTACAACATATTACCAAATCGGCACCGTGGGTTCTGGTGCAAGTGATGTAACCATGAAAGATGTTGAGCAGCCCAACATCGGTTTACACACGCATAAGGGGTTTATTGTTATCTGTAGGTTGCGCATACACCATACCCGGTGTAAAGTGCCGTGGTCCCCCAGGGGGCTGCATCAAAACGTTCGCCATGCGAACTACCCAATGGAACGAACTCGATGTATTGAAAGAGATGAACAATTAATAGCGAGAATAGGGGCCCGGAAGCAATTCCGCGGCCCTACGGTCGATTCAAGAGTTGAAACGTTGTACAATCGTGGATAGCACCTAGTGCTAATATGGTGAGAGATAATGTGTGAGGAAATTTAGTTTCCTAAAGTTTAGTTAGTGGTTTCCGTTGTGCCCTAACAAACTTAAAGTTGGTGGTGACCGTTACACCCCAACAAATTGGTGCCTTACCCAACACCAAAGAGCCATTCCATATGGTTCTAGAGAGAGAGAGTTGTGTGGAAATTTATTTCCCACTAAGCGAGTGTGTGTCTGTAGTGGAACGAATTCTGGTTGATCCTACCAGTAATATACGCTTGTCTCAAAGGTTAAGCCATGCATGTCTAAGTACAAACATAAATGAATGTGAAACCGCATAAGGCTCAGTATAACAGCTATAATTCACAAGATCATCCTACCACTAGTTACTTGGATAACTGTGGAAAATCCAGAGCTAATACATGCAACATGCCGGGACTGTTGCCCTCGCGGGTAGCTGAACTGGTGCACTTATTAGTTAAACCAATCGCCTCCGGGCGGCTTGAGTTGAAGTCTGGATAAGGACGCAGATCGTATGGTCGCTTGTCGACTGACGACAGATCTTTCAAATGTCTGCCCTATCAACTATTGATGGTAGTGTAGAGGACTACCATGGTTGCGACGGGTAACGGGGAATCAGGGTTCGATTCCGGAGAGGGAGCCTGAGAAATGGCTACCACATCCAAGGAAGGCAGCAGGCGCGTAAATTACCCAATCCCAGTACGGGGAGGTAGTGACGAGAAATAACAATATGGACCTCTCTAACGATGGTCCATAATTGGAATGAGTTGAGTATAAATCCTTCAACAAGGATCAAGTGGAGGGCAAGTCTGGTGCCAGCAGCCGCGGTAATTCCAGCTCCACTAGCGTATATTAAAGTTGTTGCGGTTAAAACGTTCGAAGTTGATTGCCCGTCCAGACACGTGACCGCCACGGGCGCCCGGTTACACGCCGGGGCCGTTCGTGCGCGCGCTCACGGCTGCGACTCACAATGGTGTACTTGGGCGTTACTCTGTGAACGAGTACCGTGCTACCGGTTAACTCCGGCACGGGCTCCTCATGGTGCTCAAGATACTCACATTTACCTTGAACAAATTAGAGTGCTCAAAGCAGGCTAAGACAAAGCGTCCGGCCCCCCCGTGGGGTTGGCGTTGGCCGAGAATAATCTTGCATGGAATAATGGAATATGACCTCGGTTTATACGATTTCGTTGGTTTGTCAGAAACCTAGAGGTAATGATTAACAGAAGTAGTTGGGGGCATTGGTATTACGGCGCGAGAGGTGAAATTCGTAGACCGTCGTAGGACCAACTGAAGCGAAAGCGTTTGCCATGGATGCTTTCTTTAATCAAGAACGAAAGTTAGAGGATCGAAGGCGATTAGATACCGCCCTAGTTCTAACCGTAAACGATGCCAATTAGCAATTGGGAGACGCTACCCCTATTCGGTGCTCTCAGTCGCTTCCGGGAAACCAAAATCGGGTTCCGGGGGAAGTATGGTTGCAAAGTTGAAACTTAAAGGAATTGACGGAAGGGCACCACAAGAAGTGGAGCTTGCGGCTTAATTTGACTCAACACGGGAAAATTTACCAGGTCCAAACTTATCGAGGTAAGACAGATTGATAGCTCTTTCTCAAATTTAAGGGTAGTGGTGCATGGCCGTTCTTAGTTCGTGGAATGATTTGTCTGGTTAATTCCGATAACGAACGTGACTCAAACATGCTAACTAGAACGCTGTCAGCAGTGCGCCTCCGGGCGCACCTGACGTTACAGCCGGGCGGCGCCTTCACGGGCGGTCGTCGGCTACGTTTGCCCTGCTTAGCGGGACAACTTGTGTTTAGCAAGCTGAGAATGAGCGATAACAGGTCCGTGATGCCCTTAGATGTTCTGGGCTGCACGCGTGCTACAATGTGGGTCGCAGCGTGTTCTCGCCAATAGGCGCCCCCATTCCGAGAGGAACGGGAAATCACTAAAATGCCCATCTAGTCGGGATTGGGGACTGCAACGGTCCCCATGAACCTGGAATTTCTAGTAAGCACTAGTCATTAGCTAGTGCTGATTACGTCCCTGCCCTTTGTACACACCGCCCGTCGCTACTACCGATGGATTATTTAGTGAGGTTTCTGGAGGCTTACCTTCCGCGGTTCCTTCGTGAGCTGCAGCTGGCATGGCTGAAGTTGACCGAACTTGATGATTTAGAGGAAGTAAAAGTCGTAACAAGGTTTCCGTAGGTGAACCTGCGGAAGGATCATTACTGATGATCGTCCGCGAGTGACCAACCATGGGCTGCCTTCGGTGTAGCTCGGTCGCTCGCTTGCTATGTGTCAGAATTTGTTGAAAGCCAACTCGTTCGTTGTACACTTTGATGGGTGACCATCACTGTGTCCCCGTGCCGAGCTAGATCTCCCCTAGCCGTAAGGCACTTGAACGCCCCTTCGACGACGAGTTGCATGTGTGTGGTATGTGTCAGAATCTGGTGAAGCTTTCTGCATGTGATGTGCCTTGTGTGGATCCGTGGCCATTGCATTGTGTCTGGTGCTTAGATACCCAGACACTTAGAACGCTTGCGCGGAAAGCAAACTCGATCGTTGTACACTTTGATGGGTGACCATCACTGTGTCTCCGTGCCGTGCTAGATCCCCCCTAGCCGTAAGGCACTTTGAACGCCCCTTCGACGACGAGTTACAAGAGTGTGGTATGTGTCAGAATCTGGTGAAGCTTTCTGCATGTGATGTGCCTTGTGTGGATCCGTGGCCATTGCATTGTGTCTGGTGTGTAGGTACCCAGACACTTAGAACGCTTGCGCGGAAAGCAAACTCGATCGTTGTACACTTTGATGGGCAACCATCACTGTGTCTCCGTGCCGTGCTAGATCTCCCCTAGCCGTAAGGCACTTTGAACGCCCCTTCGACGACGAGTTACAAGAGTGTGGTATGTGTCATAATCTGGTGAAGCTTTCTGCATGTGATGTGCCTTGTGTGGATCCGTGGCCATTGCATTGTGTCTGGTGTGTAGGTACCCAGACACTTAAGCAAACTCGATCGTTGTACACTGTGATGGGCGAGCATCACTGTGTCTCCGTGCCGTGTAAGAGCTCCCCTGGCCATCAGGCACTTGAAAGGTCCTTCGACGACGAGTTACAATAGTGGTGTGTTAGATACGTCAGGTGATGGTATCTACTGTTGTGCAATACGTATCCGGCCACGGCACGGAACGAACGGGAACTGTGGTGCAGACATACAAAGAGTTAAGCCTATTAGTCATTAACTCTAAGGACGGGGCCATGGGGCGGTACGCAAAGGATACGGATGAGCGAGTATGCAGGCCCAATACTCAATAGCTCGATCCGATCCAAGCACATGAGTTGACTGCGGCGCCAGGTTAACCAATGTGCTAGATTCTATTTGGCCAGTAGAATCTTGTGTCTTATGCGATTTGATACCAAGACACCAGAACGAAAGTTAGTTGAAGAGTTATTAAACTCTTATGAAGTATGGTTGTGCAATCACAACTTATGACTTTAACCTATAAAGTGGATATGGACTTGCAATTATAACATGGAATCTCTACACACCCCATGAGCTCGATCCAATCCACGCACACGAGTTGCCTGAGTAGCGACAGGTATACCGATGTGCAATACGTATCCGGCCACGGCACGGAACGAACGGGAACTGTGGTGCAGACATACAAAGAGTTAAGCCTACTAGTCATTAACTCTAAGGACGGGGCCATGGGGCGGTACGCAAAGGATACGGATGAGCGAGTATGCAGGCCCAATACTCAATAGCTCGATCCGATCCAAGCACATGAGTTGACTGCGGCGTCAGGTTAACCGATGTGCTAAGAGAGTTGTTCCTGGGCCTTCAAAGTGACTTCAAAACTATCTTAGCGAATGGTGGCCATGGGCGTAGACATGAGCCACAAGTCACAAGGCCTGGGACTATTGGGTAATAAAGACAACTTAGTCAGAAAGTTAGTCTTTGGACGTACCACCGGGATTGTGTTACATTGGGAACCTTACTATAAAACCCTAGGCAGGGGATCACTCGGCTCATGGATCGATGAAGACCGCAGCTAAATGCGCGTCACAATGTGAACTGCAGGACACATGAACACCGATAAGTTGAACGCATATTGCGCGTCGGACGATTAAACCCGG
>NW_026045200.1:90000-112500 GCF_943734845.2 Anopheles funestus
GAACTCGCAAATGGAGCGGCACCTCTCCGGGCTCTCAAGCAAGGCTGCCTCGAAGCCCTCGGGGGTGATCTGGTTCGATCTCCCCGCCTCGAACAGCACCTCTCGTTCAGCGGCAAAACGCGGACAGCAAAATACGACGTGTTCCACCGTCTCGGCAACGCCAGGACATCTGGGGCAGTCCGGGGACGACGTGAAGCCCATCCGGCACAGGTAGTCACGGAAAAATCCGTGGCCAGACAATACCTGCGCCAACTGGAACGTCACGTCTCCATGCTTCCGTGACTGCCATGCCCTCACGTCGGGTAGCACTCGATGCGTCCACCGAGTGTACCGACTGGCGTCTTCGCTGGCAGCATCCGCGTCCCACCGCTGCTGCCACTGTTCAAACGTCCGGTCACGCTCCAGCTCCCGAACGCCAGACCTGGAGATCTCGTTGGCTGGATCGTTCAGCCGTTGATGGACCCTGCTGTCCTCCTCTATCTGCAGGCATATTGGAATGAGACCGGCCAGCAGCACGGCCGTCTCACCCCTCACCGTCCGGAAAGCCCGACACACACGAATGGCCGTTGTCCTCTGCACGCGCTGCACCAATCTACGGCATTGGCGCAGCTGCAGCCCCTCCGACCATACTGGGGCCCCGTAGCGCAGGATGGAGTCCGCTACGGCCGCCAGCAGTCGGGCACGCGACGACTTCGGTCCACTGTGGTTCGGCATGAGGCGCGTGACGGCCTCCGCGACCTTCATGGCCTTCGCTGCAGCCTGCTGAACGTGCGGCAACCATGACAGGTGATCGTGCAACCAAACTCCAAGATAACGGATGGAGCGCTGGGATTGCACGACCACACCTCCGATGTTGATGCTCACGACCGGATGACGCTTCAGGGTGGAGATGAGCGTCATTTCCGTCTTCTCTGGCGCCAACGAGAGACGGTTCCGGTCCAGCCAGTCCATGATTACCGCGATGGCTCGTTCAGCAGTCGAGGAAGCGGCTTGGGGTGTCGTTGCGGGGACCAAGACGACAAGGTCATCAGCGTAGCCAATAACCTCGGCCCCCTCAGGCAACTGGACACCCAGGACCCCGTCGTACAGCACGTTCCAAAGCGTGGGTCCCAAAATTGAACCCTGCGGAACGCCCGCACTGATGTTCCGCTCGACAGGGCCCTCGCTGGTGTCGATAACCAGCCGCCGGTCCTCGAAATAGCTCCTCAGTATCTGCTGCAGCGATGACGGTACCCCCTTGTCCCTCAGCGCATTGGCGATGGCTTGCCAGGGCGCAGAGTTAAAGGCGTTACGGATATCAAGTGCCACCACCATCAGGCAGCGCTTGTCACGGGCGTTGGTGCGGCGAAAGGACATGGCCGTCCTGCCCGCTTCGACAACGCGCTGGATCGCACTGATGGTGGATCTGCCTCGCCGGAAACCGTACTGCCCGTCCGACAGCCGTTCCGCATCCGGTTCCTCCAGGAACTCGTTGAGGCGGTTAAGAATTAGGCGCTCCAACACCTTGCCGAGTGCGTCGAGCATGCACAGCGGCCGGTAGGAGGAGCTTTCCCCGGGAGGCTTGCCAGGCTTTGGCAGCAGTACCAGTCGTTGCCTCTTCCAGGGCGCTGGAAACGCACCCCGGTCCAGGCAGTCCTGGTACAAACGGACGAAAACCTCCGGGTACTTCCTAATGGCCGTCTTAACCGCCGCGTTGGGGATACCGTCCAGTCCAGGCGCTTTCCGGTTCGCCATCGATCCCACGATGGACAACAGCTCGCCCACGGTGACAGGGGTCAACGAAGAACTCCGCTCCTCGGTGTCGACGCTCGATGATTCAGCGTCCGGCCAGTCAACAGGCGGATGTGTCGGGAACAGATCGTTGGCTATCCGCTCCAACACGACACGGTCAGTCTCAGGTGGCACGAAGCAGCCACGAAGACGAGACATGACCACCCGATAACCGGCCCCAAACTCGTTGGTTTCCGCCTGTTGAATCAGCTCATCGAGCTGCGCTCGCTTGCTGGCCCGGACAGCCTTCTCGACAGCTCTCCTCGCCGACCGATGATGTGCAGCCACAATGCTGCGCTCCTGCAGGTCGGTGGTACGAAGCATCCGCTCATGCACGGTCGCACACTCCTCCCGAAGACGCAAGATCTCCGGAGTCCACCAGAAGAGGTCTCGATGGGGGTCACGATGCGACATGGTGACGCGCTCCATCGTGTCGTCGCATGCATCTAGCATGGCGTCGACCATCCCCTCCTGGCTGACGGCTCGTTCCGGAAAACCGGCCGTCTGGAGTGCGGCTGCGAATGCCTCCACCGAAAACTGCGTCGTCTTCCATCTTCGGCCAGCGTGCCGAAACGTGGTGGATGACGAAGAGGACCCCTGTCCCCGCTGGCGATGCTGCTGCTGTTGTCGCTGCTGCCTCCCGTTCAGGTGACGATGCTGCTGCTGCAGGTGCTGCTGCTGCTGGTGCTGCTGCTGCTGGTGCTGCTGCTGTTGTCGTCGCTGCTGGTCGAGAGTTGGAGGCCCCACGGTGAAGAAAATGTACCGGTGGTCCGACGCCGTATAATGGCACGAAGTGGTGTTCGCTGCCACCTCCCAAGTGTCTGGACGAGCAATGGATGCGCTCGCGAAAGACACATCCACGACACTGGGAGTGGCGACTCCGTTGCCCACGAACGTCGGGACCGATCCTTGGTTCAGGATCACAATCCCAAGCTGCCGGATTGTGTCCAGCAGCTCTTCACCGCGCCGGGTGGTACGTTGGCTACCCCACTCCTCATTCCAGGCGTTGAAATCGCCTGCCAGGACGATGCGAGGGTGGGGTTGGGCCTCCAACTCCACCGCCTCCAGAAGTTGCTCGAACTCGCCGGCGTTGAGACGTGGAGGGGCGTAACAGCTGATGAAGACCACCCCTCCAATCTGCGCAGCAGCCAACCCGGGCATGGCACAGCGCCAGACCCGCTGGATTGGAAGGTGGCCGGTCGCCACCACAGCTGCTCTCCCCGACGAATCCACCGTCCAGTTTCCGCTGCCCTCTGGAGGTCGGTACACCTCTGACAGCAGCAGCACGTCGACCCGCTTAGTGCGGGCTGTTTGCAGGGCCAGATCCTGAGCAGTGCGTCCACCACCCAGGTTGACCTGCATCACCCTCACTACACCCGACACTGTTGACCTTGTCGGCACGATGAGTGGCCCACTCGATGGGGCCCCTGGCAGACAATGCACTTAGCTGCCGACGTGCACTGACTAACGCGGTGGCCTACCTCGCCACACTGCAAACACTGACCCGTCCGGTCAGTTGAAGAACGGCAGTCCCGCGCCAGGTGCCCCATCAGCAGGCAACGGAAGCAGCGCTGACGGTCGAGCGGCTTCTTCGGCACTTCGCGGATGCCGCTGACACATTGGCAGAGTGTCAACTTCTGACCAATGAGACTCCGTGCCTTGGCCAGTGGGAGTCGAACACGCGCTCGCTTTGTGCCATCACGGAGCTCCCAAAGCTCGACGTGAGTGATGCCAGCCGCTGACCCCAGCTTCTCCTCAATGGCAAGCTTCACGTCACTCTCTTTGGCCAGAGAGTCGACGTTGGTGATGAGAAGCTCACCCATCTCCGTCACCACTCGTGCCTCGCCATCCTCACCTAGCGCTAGCTGGATCCGGCGAGCCAGCTCCGCGCTATCGACGTTCTTCCGCAACGGTACAAGCAGATGACCTTGCACGGTCCGGCGCCCCATGCCGATGTCTGCCCTGACGTCCTGCAGCTCCTGAGATGTACGCAGCTTCACGTACATCTCTGTCCAGGTTTTGTCCGAACCTGGGACCACCGCAATGCGGTCAGGACGCGGAGGACGCCCCTTAGACTGGGCACGATGCTGCTGATGTTGTTGCTGCTGACTCTGCTGCTGCTGCTGGCGCATCTGAGGTGGCCGGTACGGCTGGCCCACCTGCTGCGGTTGCTGCTGCTGCTGAGTCGAACGTTGCGATCGGCTCTTCCGACCGCTCACGACCGTAGCCCAGGACATCTGCTGCTGTTGCCGCTGCTGCTGACGTTGCGGTTGCTGCTGCTGCTGCTGCTGCTGGCCATTAGCCGACACTGCGACCGTCCGTCGCTGCGGCTGTGGCTGGCAGCGCTGCTGCTGCTGCTGCTGCTGCTGCTGCTGCTGCCGCTGTTGTTGTTGCTGCTGCCGCTGCTGCTGCTGCTGCCGCTGCTGCTGCTGCTGCTGCTGCTGCTGCTGCTGCAGTTGCGAAGCTTTCTTCGCACGGTTGCGCTGCTGCCGGCTGCGTTTTGTCCTGGCACTGCCCTGACCAACAGGCTGTGCCGAGGAATGAAGCGCCGTCAGGGAACGCATGCCCTCTTGAAGCGCTTCCAGCGTGCACTTCAGGGCCACTTCACGTTCCCGGCTAAGTCGCAGCTCTTCCGTCAGCGACTCGATCTGTTTGGCGAAGTTCTCCAGCATCTTGTGCTGGAAAGCCAGCACCGACGCTTCGCCATCGTCGTGGGGAGCCACGGTTGAAGACATCTCCCCTGCCGCTACCACTGGCGGCACCACCGTCTGCTCGAGAAGAGAGGCGTCGGAAAATTCCGCATCGTCCTCCTCCTCGGAATTATCGGCCTCAGACGGAACCGCCACCGTTGGTCCGGCCGGCCGTGGTGTCACCGGTGAAGGGGAAGGGGTATCGGACCGCTTCCGAGGAGTGGACGACGACCGCACCCCGGAACGAAGCACCCGTCCCTCCATTCTCCGCTCCTTTCACGAAAAACCGCCTGCTCGAATCGTTCAGACGGATCAAGGGAATATTCCCTTCAACATCTGCCAAGGTAACGACCGTCCGTCGCTAGAGCCCCTTTGGCAGATTTTCCGTCCGCGGATCGCAAGAATAAAAAACTCCCACTTTTTTCTTTATTAAAATTTCGCAAGAGAAAACCGCAGAAAAAGAATTTTTAATAAATTCCGCAAGAGATTCAAGAAAACACCAAAAAACGGGTTCGTCGCCTGCTGACGCGTTGAAGTCTCTCGTTTTGGCGTTCCCGGGGAAGGATTCGGAGCCAAAGAACCGTTCCCGGTCTCCTACAACGCGTTCCCGGTCTCCGGCTGTGCGTTCTCGCTCTCTGACCGCTAAGCGCCGGAAAGGTATGCAACCCGCACCGCGTATTATAGCACCGTAACGCTTCGTAACGCTGGTGTCCCGGCTAAGCGCTACCGCTACCGGCCGCTGGTGGCGCTGCGGACGTCGAAGAGAAGGTGGTTGCTGTCTTCGCTGGAAGTTGTGGAACCCGCCGCTGGTGGCGCTGTCGTCGTAAAAGGGGAGCTTTTACGTTGGGTTGTTGTCCTCGCTGCTCGAAAACGCTTCGTGGTGTTGTTGATGACACAAACACACGCGACGACACACCTGACGCCACCGTACCACGCTTTTGCACGCACTTTCACGTCGAGTTTTACTGTTTATCTCTTTTTTAAAAACACTTTACGTCGCTGGAAAACGATAGTTTATGCTCCATAGCATGTGTTTTACCACTTTTCCAATGTTCCAACACGGTATTTCGATATTTATTCGCCACAGAAGCTCCCCATACAAAGTGTATGGGGACACTTTAAACTGAGTTTTAACGCAGTAAATTGGAGTAAAACGATTTTCTTTTCCAATATCCGCTAAGAATGACACTCAATTCGCCCTTTTCGACTATTGTTCCGCTTTTTATAAGCACTTTTGCACAATATTTTTGCAAAAAATACGGAGCGACACCAAAGCACGTCTAAACTGCTTGCTTGACAGCTACACACACACAGGGATAACTGGCTTGTGGCCGCCAAGCGTTCATAGCGACGTGGCTTTTTGATCCTTCGATGTCGGCTCTTCCTATCATTGTAAAGCAAAATTTACCAAGCGTAGGATTGTTCACCCTTTCAAGGGAACGTGAGCTGGGTTTAGACCGTCGTGAGACAGGTTAGTTTTACCCTACTGGTGTGCATTGTTTGTCGCTATCTTAACGGAATTCCTGTGCAGTACGAGAGGAACCACAGGTACGGACCACTGGCTCAATACTAGTTCGAACGGACTATGGTATGACGCTACGTCCGCTGGATTATGCCTGAACGCCTCTAAGGTCGTATCCAATCCGAGCTGATAGCGCTTCTTATACCCATTAGGTGGTCGTAAGCTAGCGGGCCTAACAACCCTCCGAGAACCGTCCGTGCTGTCCATTGGCACACTGGCGTCTCATCCCCGCTTACTACTAGGCCGCAAAGGGCGGGTTCGCGCTGCACGTGTTAGTACCATACATGTTGGGAACACCGGTGGACGAGCTTGCCGACTGTGGATATCACTAGTTTCGACACCTACGACCGCCCGCAAACGACGGGACTACAGGCTGGGAGCTTCAAGTTGTAGAGATGCGTTCGCATCGATCCTCTCAGGCGACCCATGCTTGGTGGTTAGTGCTTGCGCGTGCGCGCCCCGTGTGTGCTGGAATTGGCCAACCAGTGCACATTGGTGGTGCGTACCGTGACTTGCACCATGTGACGAGAGTGTTGAAGAACACTGTGTGGTGACTCTATGCCTATGTGATGGGGTGCTTGTAACACACGACCGAACCGACGGCTCGTTGGATGGTCACGACAGTGTGGTGCAGGTGCGCCCATGTGTAACGAATACATTGAGTGCCGTTGGAGGTTAGCGGTTGGTTGGTTGCATGCTACAACTTCGCGTTGTACATGGGCTGGCCGCTGCGCTTCCTTCGGGTTGCCACTTGATGTTGATAGGGTTGATGTATTGTGTTCGTTGACTTTTGGTTCATTCCAAAAGTCTTCGGACTTAGATAATTTTACAAGTGTCGGCGCTCTCGGACCGAAAATAAGAAGACAACTAAGAAGAAAAAGAGAAAGAAGCTAATAGTGGAAAGTATTCTTCTTCAAAGAAGGAACAAAAATTTTACAAGTGTTGAAAAATTTCCTAAGTCCAAAAAATTTTCTAAGTCCAGAAAATTTTCTAAGTCCCACAAAATGGAACATGATGAAGAAGATACAGAAGTTGAAAATTTTTCTAAGTCCAAAAAATTTTCTAAGTCCAGAAAATTTTCTAAGTCCAAAGTGTTGGAACAATTTCCAAAGGCCCATAGGTTGCACTGAATTTTCCTAAGTTGGCCACAAGTACCCATGAGGTATCGAGAAGGTTCACCCGAAGGACATAATATGTCCCAAAGTACCGATAGAGTACCCACAAATAGCACCGCGTTGGCCTAAGTTGGCCAAAAGTACCGATAGAGTACCCACAAGTAGCACTGAGTTGGCCTAAGTTGGCCAAAAGTACCGATAGAGTACCCACAAGAAGCACTGAGTTGGCCTAAGTTGGCCAAAAGTACCGATAGAGTACCCACAAATAGCACCCAGTTGGCCTAAGTTGGCCAAAAGTACCGATAGAGCACCCACAAGTAGCACCCAATTGGCCTATGTTGGCCAAAAGTACCGATAGAGTACCCACAAATAGCACCGAGTGGGCCTAACATGGCCAAAAGTACCGATAGAGTACCCACAAATAGCACCCAATTGGCCTAAGTTGGCCAAAAGTACCGATAGAGTACCCACAAATAGCACCGAATGGGCCTAAGTTGGCCAAAAGTACCGATAGAGTACCCACAAAGAGCACCCCATGGGCCTAAGTTGGCCAAAAGTACCGATAGAGTACCCACAAATAGCACCGAGTGGGCCTAACATGGCCAAAAGTACCGATAGAGTACCCACAAGAAGCACTGAGTTGGCCTAAGTTGGCCAAAAGTACCGATAGAGTACCCACAAATAGCACCGAGTGGGCCTAACATGGCCAAAAGTACCGATAGAGTACCCACAAATAGCACCGAGTGGGCCTAACATGGCCAAAAGTACCGATAGAGCACCCACATATAGCACCGAATGGGCCTAACATGGCCAAAAGTACCGATAGAGCACCCACATATAGCACCCCATTGGCCTAAGTTGGCCAAAAGTACCGATAGAGTATCCACAAAGAGCACCCAATTGGCCTAAGTTGGCCAAAAGTACCGCCAAGTAGCACCATAGAGGCCCGAGTAGAGCGAAATGTGGGCCAAATTGAACATTTGAAAATTTTTACAAGTCCAGAAAATTTTCTAAGTCCAGAAAATTTTCTAAGTCCAAAGAGTTGGACAAATTTCCTTAGGCCCAAAGGTTGCACTGAATGTTCCTAAGTTGGCCATCAGTACCCATGAAGTATAGCGAAGGTTCACCCGAAAGACACAATACGCCCTAAAGTACCCACAGAGTACCCACAAGTTGCACCCAATTGGCCTAAGTTGGCCAGAAGTACCGACAAGTACCACCATAGAAGCCCGAGTAGAGCGAAATGTGGGCCAAAGTACCGAGTAGTTGCAACAAATGCCCAAATGGATACCAAAATGTGGTACCAACCACCTAACTGTTGCAACAAATGCTAGCTTTCTGAGCAAAAGCTGTGGACCAATTTCGTAGAAGAACCGCCTAGGCGAAAAGGCAAAAATCGCCGAAGCTGGCCCGCTCGCAGAGCTCGCGGGCCAGGAGATACTCATAGGGCGATTTACTAGAGTGGGGAACTTGAGAATTTTTGTGTCCGAGACTTTGGGCAACTTCGCGGCCGCCCCCTTAAAGTAAAAGATTTTCTCTGGGTGCCTAAAATTCGCAATTCCCGCAAAGTCGGGAAGACGTTAAAGTTTTTGCCCAAAAAATGGCCATCGATTTAAGGTGATTTTCCAATAAGAAAATGCTTCCTATTTTGAATTTTTTCGAATATTTCCTAAACTAAGCGTCGGAGCACATGGCCGTGGAGGAACTTTTGGTAGCTTTTGGCAAGGGCTATCGGATGAAATAATAAGAAAGGCCATCAGAGCGATATTGGATTAATGCGGGCTCATAAACGCACCTGAGAAGTGAAAATTGGTACCTTGCACGCAGGATGCAAGAAATGCTTGAGTGTTAACCATCATCGGTACCAAGTACCTAGGTTATATCGAGTGCGTAGATGGAAGTCGGTACCAAAGGGAAACCTTCCTAGGCTAGGTGCACGCAAGTGAGTATGGATCGATCAGTAGAAAGATGGGAAGCCATAGGAAACCTTCCTAGGCTAGGTGCACGCAAGTGAGTATGGATCGATCAGTAGAAAGATGGGAAGCCCAAGGAAACCTTCCTAGGCTAGGTGCACGCAAGTGAGTATGGATCGATCAGTAGAAAGATGGGAAGCCCAAGGAAACCTTCCTAGGCTAGGTGCACGCAAGTGAGTATGGATCGATCAGTAGAAAGATGGGAAGCCATAGGAAACCTTCCTAGGCTAGGTGCACGCAAGTGAGTATGGATCGATCAGTAGAAAGTGGGAAGCCCAGTACCAAATGCCCTAGTGAAGACCGTAAACGAATATCATGAACCGAGAAGGAGCACCAAATGCCCTAGTGAAGACCGTAAACGAATATCATGAACCGATAAGGAGCACCAAATGCCCTAGTGAAGACCGTAAACGAATATCATGAACCGATAAGGAGCACCAAATGCCCTAGTGAAGACCGTAAACGAATATCATGAACCGAGAAGTAGCAACGAATGCCTGAAAAAGTACCAAGTCCACGGTATAGAGTAACGAGAGTTAACCGCCGTGATGTATGCAATGAGGGCAGCCATTGCATGGGTTCTGGACTTGGTTCGCGAATAACTTTTTTGCTAGACATCGGACAAAGTTGACGTGGAAGAACGAAATGTAGCATTTGGTGCCACCTATCCAAAACTTTTTCAAGATTGAAGATCCGATCGATACAGCCTGAGTTATAGGCAAAAGTTGGTGCAAAATTGAGCATTTTTAATGGTGAAAAATCGGTAATCCTCGAATAGCTCCTGTTGGAAGCATCGGACCACATGGTCGTGGAGGAACATATTGTAGCGGGCGGTGTCAAGTATCGACACCCAAAACCGCATGTCCGATGGACGGAAAATGACCAAGTTATAGTGAAAACTTGGTTGCACCAAATTCCCGAAGAAGTGCAACGAGAAGGTGAATGCGATGGTTGTTCGTCGAATAGCTCCGGCCACAGACATGGTAGCGATTAGTGGTGCATGGAAGAAATCTAGCCACAAGTGCCATCTAGCCATGGCCAGAAGAAAGTGTGGCCATATCTTGGATACCGGCGGAGCTATGGGGCAAATATGGGCCAAAAATGGTGCAAGTTGGACCAAAAATCCGAAAAAGTACCTAGGTAAATGCGATGGTTGTTCGTCGAAAAGCTCCGGCCACAGACATGGTAGCGATTAGTGGTGCATGGAAGAAATCTAGCCACAAGTGCCATCTACCCATGGCCAGAAGAAAGTGTGGCGCTATCTTGGATACCGGCGGAGCTATGGGGCAAATATGGGCCAAAAATGGTGAAGTTGGACCAAAAATCCGACCAAGTGCGCGAGGCGCTTTCGTGAATAGCTCCGGCCACAGACATGGTAGCGATTAGTGGTGCATGGAAGAAATCTAGCCACAAGTGCCATCTACCCATGGCCAGAAGAAAGTGTGGCCATATCTTGGATACCGGCGGAGCTATGGGGCAAATATGGGCCAAAAATGGTGCAAGTTGGACCAAAAATCCGAAAAAGTACCTAGGTAAATGCGCAGGTTGTTCGTCGAATAGCTCCGGCCACAGACATGGTAGCGATTAGTGGTGCATGGAAGAAATCTAGCCACAAGTGCCATCTACCCATGGCCAGAAGAAAGTGTGGCGCTATCTTGGATACCGGCGGAGCTATGGGGCAAATATGGGCCAAAAATGGTGCAAGTTGGACCAAAAATCCGACCAAGTGCGCGAGGCGCTTTCGTGAATAGCTCCGGCCACAGACATGGTAGCGATTAGTGGTGCATGGAAGAAATCTAGCCACAAGTGCCATCTACCCATGGCCAGAAGAAAGTGTGGCCATATCTTGGATACCGGCGGAGCTATGGGGCAAATATGGGCCAAAAATGGTGCAAGTTGGACCAAAAATCCGACCAAGTGCGCGAGGCGCTTTCGTGAATAGCTCCGGCCACAGACATGGTAGCGATTAGTGGTGCATGGAAGAAATCTAGCCACAAGTGCCATCTACCCATGGCCAGAAGAAAGTGTGGCCATATCTTGGATACCGGCGGAGCTATGGGGCAAATATGGGCCAAAAATGGTGCAAGTTGGACCAAAAATCCGAAAAAGTACCTAGGTAAATGTGATGGTTGTTCGTCGAATAGCTCCGGCCACAGACATGGTAGCGATTAGTGGTGCATGGAAGAAATCTAGCCACAAGTGCCATCTACCCATGGCCAGAAGAAAGTGTGGCCATATCTTGGATACCGGCGGAGCTATGGGGCAAATATGGGCCAAAAATGGTGCAAGTTGGACCAAAAATCCGACCAAGTGCGCGAGGCGCTTTCGTGAATAGCTCCGGCCACAGACATGGTAGCGATTAGTGGTGCATGGAAGAAATCTAGCCACAAGTGCCATCTACCCATGGCCAGAAGAAAGTGTGGCCATATCTTGGATACCGGCGGAGCTATGGGGCAAATATGGGCCAAAAATGGTGCAAGTTGGACCAAAAATCCGACCAAGTGCGCGAGGCGCTTTCGTGAATAGCTCCGGCCACAGACATGGTAGCGATTAGTGGTGCATGGAAGAAATCTAGCCACAAGTGCCATCTACCCATGGCCAGAAGAAAGTGTGGCCATATCTTGGATACCGGCGGAGCTATGGGGCAAATATGGGCCAAAAATGGTGCAAGTTGGACCAAAAATCCGAAAAAGTACCTAGGTAAATGCGATGGTTGTTCGTCGAATAGCTCCGGCCACAGACATGGTAGCGATTAGTGGTGCATGGAAGAAATCTAGCCACAAGTGCCATCTACCCATGGCCAGAAGAAAGTGTGGCCATATCTTGGATACCGGCGGAGCTATGGGGCAAATATGGGCCAAAAATGGTGCAAGTTGGACCAAAAATCCGACCAAGTGCGCGAGGCGCTTTCGTGAATAGCTCCGGCCACAGACATGGTAGCGATTAGTGGTGCATGGAAGAAATCTAGCCACAAGTGCCATCTACCCATGGCCAGAAGAAAGTGTGGCCATATCTTGGATACCGGCGGAGCTATGGGGCAAATATGGGCCAAAAATGGTGCAAGTTGGACCAAAAATCCGAAAAAGTACCTAGGTAAATGTGATGGTTGTTCGTCGAATAGCTCCGGCCACAGACATGGTAGCGATTAGTGGTGCATGGAAGAAATCTAGCCACAAGTGCCATCTACCCATGGCCAGAAGAAAGTGTGGCCATATCTTGGATACCGGCGGAGCTATGGGGCAAATATGGGCCAAAAATGGTGCAAGTTGGACCAAAAATCCGACCAAGTGCGCGAGGCGCTTTCGTGAATAGCTCCGGCCACAGACATGGTAGCGATTAGTGGTGCATGGAAGAAATCTAGCCACAAGTGCCATCTACCCATGGCCAGAAGAAAGTGTGGCCATATCTTGGATACCGGCGGAGCTATGGGGCAAATATGGGCCAAAAATGGTGCAAGTTGGACCAAAAATCCGAAAAAGTACCTAGGTAAATGTGATGGTTGTTCGTCGAATAGCTCCGGCCACAGACATGGTAGCGATTAGTGGTGCATGGAAGAAATCTAGCCACAAGTGCCATCTACCCATGGCCAGAAGAAAGTGTGGCCATATCTTGGATACCGGCGGAGCTATGGGGCAAATATGGGCCAAAAATGGTGCAAGTTGGACCAAAAATCCGACCAAGTGCGCGAGGCGCTTTCGTGAATAGCTCCGGCCACAGACATGGTAGCGATTAGTGGTGCATGGAAGAAATCTAGCCACAAGTGCCATCTAGCCATGGCCAGAAGAAAGTGTGGCGATATCTTGGATACCGGCGGAGCTATGGGGCAAATACGGGCCAAAAATGGGTAAACTTGTACGGTCCAAAGCCAAGGGTAAATTTTTTTATTCCTCTAATAACTTCTAGCACAGACATTGAATCGGTTGGTAATGTATGGATGAAATGCAGCAAACAGTTGGAACTACCCATAAAATCTTAAAGATTGACGATCCAATGTATAGAACCGGAGTAATGTGCGATACTTGGTGTAAAATCGAGTGAAAAATTAACTATAAACTGTTTTTGGCCCATAACTCGAATACTAGACATCGGAAGGGGGGGTCGTAGAACGATTTTTTGTTGCCCTATCGATTCCCTATCGAACGAGCAAAAGTTGTTTTTTTGACCAAAAAGGACCCCTACTCTAGTAAAATTGGCCTGATTTTACTAGTCCTCGGTACCCGTACAGGCAAAATGAGCAAAATGCTCAAGTATGAATGGTTTTTGGCCCATAACTCGAATACTAGACGTCGCAGGGGGGTGTCGTGGAACAATTTTTGGTAGCCCTTGAAATTATCTATCGAATGACATATACTTGATTTTTGGCCAAAAAGTTCCCTAGACTAGTAAAAATCGCATCATTTTACTAGAGTCGGGTACCCTGGACGAAAAACCGCTATAATTGCGGTTTTTGGCTAATAACTCGAATACTAGACGTCGCAGGGGGGTGTCGTGGAACAATTTTTGGTAGCCCTTGAAATTATCTATCGAATGACATATACTTGATTTTTGGCCAAAAAGTTCCCTAGACTAGTAAAAATCGCATCATTTTACTAGAGTCGGGTACCCTGGACGAAAAACCGCTATAGTTGCGGTTTTTGGCTAATAACTCGAATACTAGACGTCGCAGGGGGGTGTCGTGGAACAATTTTTGGTAGCCCTTGAAATTATCTATCGAATGACATATACTTGATTTTTGGCCAAAAAGTTCCCTAGACTAGTAAAAATCGCATCATTTTACTAGAGTCGGGTACCCTGTACGAAAAACCGCTATAGTTGCGGTTTTTGGCTAATAACTCTAATACTAGACGTCGCAGGGGGGTGTCGTGGAACAATTTTTGGTAGCCCTTGAAATTATCTATCGAATGACATATACTTGATTTTTTGACCAAAAAGTTCCTAGACTAGTAAAAATCGCATCATTTTACTAGAGTCGGGTACCCTGTACGAAAAACCGCTATAGTTGCGGTTTTTGGCCAATAACTCGAATACTAGACGTCGGAGGGGGGTGCCGTAGAACAATTTTTTGTAGCCCTTGAAATTACCTTTCGAATGATATATAGTGGTTTTTTGGTCAAACAGTGACCCCGAGACTAGTAACCCTCCATACACAAAACCGCCTAAAAAGTTTTGGTTTTGCAAAATTTTGAAAAGTGCGTCAAAAAAATTTTTTCAAAAAGTACCAAATCGTGATCAGAACTCACTATAGACCATAAAAAGTGAAATCCGATGGTCATTTGCAACACTTGGTCAATCGAGAAAAATTTCACTTTTTTACTAGAGTCGGGTACCCTGAACGAAAAATCGCTCAAGTGATGGTTTTTGGCCAATAACTCGAATACTAGACGTCGGAGGGGGGTGCCGTAGAACAATTTTTTGTAGCCCTTGAAATTACCTTTCGAATGATATATAGTGGTTTTTTGGTCAAACAGTGACCCCGAGACTAGTAACCCTCCATACACAAAACCGCCTACAAAAACTTTGTTTTGAAAAATTTTGAAAAGTTCAAAAAAATTTTTTTTTCAAAAACTACTAAAACGTGATAAGAACTTACTATAGACCATGAAAAGTGATATCCGATGATAATTTGCAAAAGTTGGTAACTAGTAAAAAATTTCACTTTTTTACTAGAGTCGGTGCAACGAGAAAAAAAAAGTCCGTGATGGAGAAAAATGGCACGTTTTCCACGCCTGTACGCTTTCGTTTTCTATATAGGGGGTAGGTGAGCCAGAAGCATGAATTTGACTGAGTACGTATCTTTATGAATTGGGCCCTTCTAAATCGATTGAGACTACCCCCAGGACGATCGGACGACTGCTTCTGGCTCAAAATGTGGTTTTTAGATTTTGATCGTCAATTATGAGAGAAAAAATCGATTAGAAGTAAAGATACGAAATGCTTGGTCTAAGTTGGGAAACGACTTCGGATATTTGTTGGACGTTGTCGTAGAAGGTCCGAGGACCAAGGAAAAGTGATTTCCAAGTGGATTTATGCACTATTAGTCGATGGTAAGATGTGAAATTAGTAGAACTTACCATACAGTTTGCGAAGTTGAAGCAATCGGTTGGTGAATATGGTACTGTCTGTCCAATTTGGTGGTTCGGAATGAGTGAAACGATGTTGATGATGGATAGACGTTCCGATTGCCCCCGATCGGGGAACATATAGTGGTCTTTAAGGTCCAAGTACCTATGTTTTGGTAAGCAGAACTGAGAGTTAAAGGATGAAAGTCGGCCATTCCTAATATCATCCTATCGGTGGTTCGCGAGTTGTTTGAGGACCGGAGCAGCTCGCGATGAAACGGTCCTAGGGTATTGGTTATCCATCCAAGGAAGAGTAAATGCGATCCTAGATGTGTGTCGTTGGCCGTTCTACCGGTATCGCCTATCGATGAGATATCGACGGGCATGCCTTACTCGAAAGTTGAATTCTAGGATCGATGGTCAAACAGACCTATGAGCGATAAACCAAACTGAACACGTATTGATGTCGGCTTTTCCTATCATTTGATGCCGCAGGTTGTTTAGGGACCGGAGCAACTTGCGGCCGAGACGGTCCCCGGGGGTTTCTTTCTCCAAGGAGTGGAAACTATTAAGCAAGAGTTGTAGCAAGATACGATCCTCTGATGTGTCGTTGGCCGTTCATGCGGTATCGCCTGTCGATGAGATATCGATGGGCATGCCTTACTCTACCGACCTTCTAATTGAGAGTATTAATCAGGGATCGATGGTCAAACAAGACCAATGAGCGATAAACCAAACTGAACACGTATTGATGTCGGCATTTCCTATCATTTGTCGCAGGTTGTTTAGGGACCGGAGCAGCTTGCGACCGAGACGGTCCCCGGGGGTTTCTTTCTCCAAGGAGAAGAAACGATTAAGCAAAAGTTGTAGCAAGATACGATCCTCTGATGTGTCGTTGGCCGTTCAAGCGGTATCGCCTGTCGATGAGATATCGATGGGCATGCCTTACTCTCCCGACTGGATTACTGAGAGTTTAATCAGGGATCGATGGTCAAACAGACCAATGAGCGATAAACCAAACTGAACACATATTGATGTCGGCATTTCCTATCATTTGTCGCAGGTTGTTTAGGGACCGGAGCAGCTTGCGACCGAGACGGTCCCCGGGGGTTTCTTTCTCTAAGGAGTGGAAACGATTAAGCAAAAGTCGTAGCAATAATCGATCACCTGATGTGTCGTTGGCCGTTCTTGCGGTATCGCCTGTCGATGAGATATCGATGGGCATGCCTTACTCTCCTGACTGTTTAATTGAGAGTTATAATCAGGGATCGATGGTCAAAAAGACCTATGAGCGATAAACCAAACTGAACACGTATTGATGTCGGCATTTCCTATCATTTGTCGCAGGTTGTTTGGGGACCGGAGCAGCTTGCGACCGAGACGGTCCCTTCCCGAAAGATGGTGAACCGAGTCGTCTGGCGTAAAAACCGGACGACTCGAAAGGGCTTGACCCTTTCAAGTGAGCGATAATCACATTCTACGCTCAGTTCGACAGCTACAAGGCAATCACTCGCTATGTTCAGAGCTAATACATGCAACATGCCGGCATTGTTTCCACCGACGCATGGATTCAAGACTGGTGCACTTATTAGTTAAACCGTTCGCCTCCGGGTGTTTCGAGTTCAAGTCTGGATGAGGATTGTTCTTGCTGGTAATAGCTTGAGCCCCTGAATAAGGGGTCGAAGCGTACATCTTGAGACCATGTACAACATATTACCAAATCGGCACCATGGGTTCGGGTGCAAGTGATGTAACCGTGAAAGATGTTGAGCAGCCCAACATCGGTTTACACACGCATAATAGGAAGGCAGCGCTGTCGACTGGTCAGTCGTGTAAGAAGTGTGCATTATCGATCACAAATATATTGGTGATCTGTAGGTTGCGCATACACCATGCCCGGTGTAAAGTGCCGTGGTCCCCCCCGGGGGGCTGCATCAAACCGTTCGCCACGCGAACTACCCAATGGAACGAACTCGATGCATTTAATAAGAAGAAGAGATGATAATGAAACACGGTCGATTTAAGAGTTGAAAACGTTGAAATGCCTATAAGCAAGTCTTAAGTTGGTGGTGACCGTTACGCCCCAACAAATTGGTGCCTTACCCTACACCAAAGAGCCATTCAACATGGTTCAAGTGAGCGATAATCACGCTCTACGCTCAGTTCGACAGCTGCAAGGCAATCACTCGCTAAGTTCAGAGCTAATACATGCAACACGCCGGCATTGTTTCCACCGACGCATGGATTCAAGACTGGTGCACTTATTAGTTAAACCGTTCGCCTCCGGGTGTTTCGAGTTCAAGTCTGGATGAGGATTGTTCTTGCTGGTAATAGCTTGAGCCCCTGAATAAGGGGCCGAAGCGTACATCTTGAGAGTAAATGTACAACATATTACCAAATCGGCACCGTGGGTTCTGGTGCAAGTGATGTAACCATGAAAGATGTTGAGCAGCCCAACATCGGTTTACACACGCATAAGGGGTTTATTGTTATCTGTAGGTTGCGCATACACCATACCCGGTGTAAAGTGCCGTGGTCCCCCAGGGGGCTGCATCAAAACGTTCGCCATGCGAACTACCCAATGGAACGAACTCGATGTATTGAAAGAGATGAACAATTAATAGCGAGAATAGGGGCCCGGAAGCAATTCCGCGGCCCTACGGTCGATTCAAGAGTTGAAACGTTGTACAATCGTGGATAGCACCTAGTGCTAATATGGTGAGAGATAATGTGTGAGGAAATTTAGTTTCCTAAAGTTTAGTTAGTGGTTTCCGTTGTGCCCTAACAAACTTAAAGTTGGTGGTGACCGTTACACCCCAACAAATTGGTGCCTTACCCAACACCAAAGAGCCATTCCATATGGTTCTAGAGAGAGAGAGTTGTGTGGAAATTTATTTCCCACTAAGCGAGTGTGTGTCTGTAGTGGAACGAATTCTGGTTGATCCTACCAGTAATATACGCTTGTCTCAAAGGTTAAGCCATGCATGTCTAAGTACAAACATAAATGAATGTGAAACCGCATAAGGCTCAGTATAACAGCTATAATTCACAAGATCATCCTACCACTAGTTACTTGGATAACTGTGGAAAATCCAGAGCTAATACATGCAACATGCCGGGACTGTTGCCCTCGCGGGTAGCTGAACTGGTGCACTTATTAGTTAAACCAATCGCCTCCGGGCGGCTTGAGTTGAAGTCTGGATAAGGACGCAGATCGTATGGTCGCTTGTCGACTGACGACAGATCTTTCAAATGTCTGCCCTATCAACTATTGATGGTAGTGTAGAGGACTACCATGGTTGCGACGGGTAACGGGGAATCAGGGTTCGATTCCGGAGAGGGAGCCTGAGAAATGGCTACCACATCCAAGGAAGGCAGCAGGCGCGTAAATTACCCAATCCCAGTACGGGGAGGTAGTGACGAGAAATAACAATATGGACCTCTCTAACGATGGTCCATAATTGGAATGAGTTGAGTATAAATCCTTCAACAAGGATCAAGTGGAGGGCAAGTCTGGTGCCAGCAGCCGCGGTAATTCCAGCTCCACTAGCGTATATTAAAGTTGTTGCGGTTAAAACGTTCGAAGTTGATTGCCCGTCCAGACACGTGACCGCCACGGGCGCCCGGTTACACGCCGGGGCCGTTCGTGCGCGCGCTCACGGCTGCGACTCACAATGGTGTACTTGGGCGTTACTCTGTGAACGAGTACCGTGCTACCGGTTAACTCCGGCACGGGCTCCTCATGGTGCTCAAGATACTCACATTTACCTTGAACAAATTAGAGTGCTCAAAGCAGGCTAAGACAAAGCGTCCGGCCCCCCCGTGGGGTTGGCGTTGGCCGAGAATAATCTTGCATGGAATAATGGAATATGACCTCGGTTTATACGATTTCGTTGGTTTGTCAGAAACCTAGAGGTAATGATTAACAGAAGTAGTTGGGGGCATTGGTATTACGGCGCGAGAGGTGAAATTCGTAGACCGTCGTAGGACCAACTGAAGCGAAAGCGTTTGCCATGGATGCTTTCTTTAATCAAGAACGAAAGTTAGAGGATCGAAGGCGATTAGATACCGCCCTAGTTCTAACCGTAAACGATGCCAATTAGCAATTGGGAGACGCTACCCCTATTCGGTGCTCTCAGTCGCTTCCGGGAAACCAAAATCGGGTTCCGGGGGAAGTATGGTTGCAAAGTTGAAACTTAAAGGAATTGACGGAAGGGCACCACAAGAAGTGGAGCTTGCGGCTTAATTTGACTCAACACGGGAAAATTTACCAGGTCCAAACTTATCGAGGTAAGACAGATTGATAGCTCTTTCTCAAATTTAAGGGTAGTGGTGCATGGCCGTTCTTAGTTCGTGGAATGATTTGTCTGGTTAATTCCGATAACGAACGTGACTCAAACATGCTAACTAGAACGCTGTCAGCAGTGCGCCTCCGGGCGCACCTGACGTTACAGCCGGGCGGCGCCTTCACGGGCGGTCGTCGGCTACGTTTGCCCTGCTTAGCGGGACAACTTGTGTTTAGCAAGCTGAGAATGAGCGATAACAGGTCCGTGATGCCCTTAGATGTTCTGGGCTGCACGCGTGCTACAATGTGGGTCGCAGCGTGTTCTCGCCAATAGGCGCCCCCATTCCGAGAGGAACGGGAAATCACTAAAATGCCCATCTAGTCGGGATTGGGGACTGCAACGGTCCCCATGAACCTGGAATTTCTAGTAAGCACTAGTCATTAGCTAGTGCTGATTACGTCCCTGCCCTTTGTACACACCGCCCGTCGCTACTACCGATGGATTATTTAGTGAGGTTTCTGGAGGCTTACCTTCCGCGGTTCCTTCGTGAGCTGCAGCTGGCATGGCTGAAGTTGACCGAACTTGATGATTTAGAGGAAGTAAAAGTCGTAACAAGGTTTCCGTAGGTGAACCTGCGGAAGGATCATTACTGATGATCGTCCGCGAGTGACCAACCATGGGCTGCCTTCGGTGTAGCTCGGTCGCTCGCTTGCTATGTGTCAGAATTTGTTGAAAGCCAACTCGTTCGTTGTACACTTTGATGGGTGACCATCACTGTGTCCCCGTGCCGAGCTAGATCTCCCCTAGCCGTAAGGCACTTGAACGCCCCTTCGACGACGAGTTGCATGTGTGTGGTATGTGTCAGAATCTGGTGAAGCTTTCTGCATGTGATGTGCCTTGTGTGGATCCGTGGCCATTGCATTGTGTCTGGTGCTTAGATACCCAGACACTTAGAACGCTTGCGCGGAAAGCAAACTCGATCGTTGTACACTTTGATGGGTGACCATCACTGTGTCTCCGTGCCGTGCTAGATCCCCCCTAGCCGTAAGGCACTTTGAACGCCCCTTCGACGACGAGTTACAAGAGTGTGGTATGTGTCAGAATCTGGTGAAGCTTTCTGCATGTGATGTGCCTTGTGTGGATCCGTGGCCATTGCATTGTGTCTGGTGTGTAGGTACCCAGACACTTAGAACGCTTGCGCGGAAAGCAAACTCGATCGTTGTACACTTTGATGGGCAACCATCACTGTGTCTCCGTGCCGTGCTAGATCTCCCCTAGCCGTAAGGCACTTTGAACGCCCCTTCGACGACGAGTTACAAGAGTGTGGTATGTGTCATAATCTGGTGAAGCTTTCTGCATGTGATGTGCCTTGTGTGGATCCGTGGCCATTGCATTGTGTCTGGTGTGTAGGTACCCAGACACTTAAGCAAACTCGATCGTTGTACACTGTGATGGGCGAGCATCACTGTGTCTCCGTGCCGTGTAAGAGCTCCCCTGGCCATCAGGCACTTGAAAGGTCCTTCGACGACGAGTTACAATAGTGGTGTGTTAGATACGTCAGGTGATGGTATCTACTGTTGTGCAATACGTATCCGGCCACGGCACGGAACGAACGGGAACTGTGGTGCAGACATACAAAGAGTTAAGCCTATTAGTCATTAACTCTAAGGACGGGGCCATGGGGCGGTACGCAAAGGATACGGATGAGCGAGTATGCAGGCCCAATACTCAATAGCTCGATCCGATCCAAGCACATGAGTTGACTGCGGCGCCAGGTTAACCAATGTGCTAGATTCTATTTGGCCAGTAGAATCTTGTGTCTTATGCGATTTGATACCAAGACACCAGAACGAAAGTTAGTTGAAGAGTTATTAAACTCTTATGAAGTATGGTTGTGCAATCACAACTTATGACTTTAACCTATAAAGTGGATATGGACTTGCAATTATAACATGGAATCTCTACACACCCCATGA
Source organism: Anopheles funestus (assembly GCF_943734845.2). Lineage (NCBI taxonomy): Eukaryota > Metazoa > Arthropoda > Insecta > Diptera > Culicidae > Anopheles > Anopheles funestus. The sequence goes on from NW_026045200.1 coordinate 111,392, forward strand.
GCTCGATCCAATCCACGCACACGAGTTGCCTGAGTAGCGACAGGTATACCGATGTGCAATACGTATCCGGCCACGGCACGGAACGAACGGGAACTGTGGTGCAGACATACAAAGAGTTAAGCCTACTAGTCATTAACTCTAAGGACGGGGCCATGGGGCGGTACGCAAAGGATACGGATGAGCGAGTATGCAGGCCCAATACTCAATAGCTCGATCCGATCCAAGCACATGAGTTGACTGCGGCGTCAGGTTAACCGATGTGCTAAGAGAGTTGTTCCTGGGCCTTCAAAGTGACTTCAAAACTATCTTAGCGAATGGTGGCCATGGGCGTAGACATGAGCCACAAGTCACAAGGCCTGGGACTATTGGGTAATAAAGACAACTTAGTCAGAAAGTTAGTCTTTGGACGTACCACCGGGATTGTGTTACATTGGGAACCTTACTATAAAACCCTAGGCAGGGGATCACTCGGCTCATGGATCGATGAAGACCGCAGCTAAATGCGCGTCACAATGTGAACTGCAGGACACATGAACACCGATAAGTTGAACGCATATTGCGCGTCGGACGATTAAACCCGGCCGATGCACACATTCTTGAGTGCCTATCAATTCCTTGATATACAACAAACCAAACTTCAGGGTGGAGCGTGCCACAATAGAACACTATGGCGAGCAGCCCGTCTAGTGTCGTGGGGGAAACACGCTTCCACACTGTGCATAATGGCGTGCTCGGGACCTTTGTTGGGACCGCAGGGCGCTGAAAGTAAAGGGGTGAACCGCATAAATCGCACGCACGTAAACGCGCACACACACAAATAGAGTGAGACGTATCGTAGGATACCGCTAAGAGTACGTTGTGAAACATGGGGAAATTCAATCGAAAACCTCTTTGATGTCCAAGATTTCGTTGACCGTATCCGTCGTAATACTGGATCAACGTGCTTGGGGGAAAACGTCAAAGGGTTTTATAATAGTGGTGCATGATTAACCCATCGATGCCCGAGGGGAACATGTTGTCCAATACAATAGTGGTGCAGTTGGCTCGACATGCTCGGGGGGAGACATCGTGGGTCCAAGTCGACCAAGTCGACCGGGAGTTGTTGTTGA
>NW_026045201.1:0-2500 GCF_943734845.2 Anopheles funestus
CACTTTGATGGGTGACCATCACTGTGTCTCCGTGCCGAGCTAGATCTCCCCTAGCCGTAAGGCACTTGAACGCCCCTTCGACGACGAGTTGCATGTGTGTGGTATGTGTCAGAATCTGGTGAAGCTTTCTGCATGTGATGTGCCTTGTGTGGATCCGTGGCCATTGCATTGTGTCTGGTGTGTAGGTACCCAGACACTTAGAACGCTTGCGCGGAAAGCAAACTCGATCGTTGTACACTTTGATGGGCAACCATCACTGTGTCTCCGTGCCGTGCTAGATCTCCCCTAGCCGTAAGGCACTTTGAACGCCCCTTCGACGACGAGTTACAAGAGTGTGGTATGTGTCATAATCTGGTGAAGCTTTCTGCATGTGATGTGCCTTGTGTGGATCCGTGGCCATTGCATTGTGTCTGGTGTGTAGGTACCCAGACACTTAAGCAAACTCGATCGTTGTACACTTTGATGGGCGAGCATCACTGTGTATCCGTGCCGTGTAAGAGCTCCCCTGGCCATCAGGCACTTGAAAGGTCCTTCGACGACGAGTTACAATAGTGGTGTGTTAGATACGTCAGATTACGGTGTCTACTAGTGTGCAATACGTATCCGGCTACGGCACGGAACGAACGGGAACTGTGGTGCAGACAAACAAGAGTTAAGCCTATTAGTCATTAACTCTAAGGACGGGGCCATGGGGCGGTACACAAAGGATACGGATGAGCGAGTATGCAGGCCCAATACTCAATAGCTCGATCCGATCCAAGCACATGAGTTGACTGCGGCGCCAGGTTAACCAATGTGCTAGATTCTATTTGGCCAGTAGAATCTTGTGTCTTACGCGATTTGATACCAAGACACCAGAACGAAAGTTAGTTGAAGAGTGATTAAACTCTTATGAAGAATGGTTGTGCAATCACAACTTATGACTTTAACCTATAAAGTGGATATGGACTATCAATTATAACATGGGGCACACACCATGTTCTCGATCCAATCCACGCACACGAGTTGCCTGAGTAGCGACAGGTATACCGATGTGCAATACGTATCCGGCCATAGGCACGGAACGAACAGGAACTGTGGTGCAGACATACAAGGGCCATGGGGCGGTACGCAAAGGATACGGATGAGCGAGTATGCAGGCCCAATACTCAATAGCTCGATCCGATCCAAGCACATGAGTTGACTGCGGCGTCAGGTTAACCGATGTGCTAAGAGAGTTGTTCCTGGGCCTTCAAAGTGACTTCAAAACTATCTTAGCGAATGGTGGCCATGGGCGTAGACATGAGCCACAAGTCACAAGGCCTGGGACTATTGGGTAATAAAGACAACTTAGTCAGAAAGTTAGTCTTTGGACGTACCACCGGGATTGTGTTACATTGGGAACCTTACTATAAAACCCTAGGCAGGGGATCACTCGGCTCATGGATCGATGAAGACCGCAGCTAAATGCGCGTCACAATGTGAACTGCAGGACACATGAACACCGATAAGTTGAACGCATATTGCGCGTCGGACGATTAAACCCGGCCGATGCACACATTCTTGAGTGCCTATCAATTCCTTGATATACAACAAACCAAACTTCAGGGTGGAGCGTGCCACAATAGAACACTATGGCGAGCAGCCCGTCTAGTGTCGTGGGGGAAACACGCTTCCACACTGTGCATAATGGCGTGCTCGGGACCTTTGTTGGGACCGCAGGGCGCTGAAAGTAAAGGGGTGAACCGCATAAATCGCACGCACGTAAACGCGCACACACACAAATAGAGTGAGACGTATCGTAGGATACCGCTAAGAGTACGTTGTGAAACATGGGGAAATTCAATCGAAAACCTCTTTGATGTCCAAGATTTCGTTGACCGTATCCGTCGTAATACTGGATCAACGTGCTTGGGGGAAAACGTCAAAGGGTTTTATAATAGTGGTGCATGATTAACCCATCGATGCCCGAGGGGAACATGTTGTCCAATACAATAGTGGTGCAGTTGGCTCGACATGCTCGGGGGGAGACATCGTGGGTCCAAGTCGACCAAGTCGACCGGGAGTTGTTGTTGAGAGATCGAATCAAAACGATGCCGAGCGGAACTCGTTGTCCTTATTGGAGTGATATTCGGACAACGTGCTCGGGGGGGCCATCGTTGATTCAAAAATGACCGTAAATTGCCCAATCCGTGTGTGTGTGTGTGTGAAGTGTTGTTGCGTATATATCGGTTCGCTATGCCCCGGGTTCGAAACGAATGGAATGTGACTGATTTTGTTGTAGGCCTCAAGTGATGTGAGACAACCCCCAGAATTTAAGCATATTAATAAGGGGAGGAGAAGAAACCAACCGGGATTCCCTGAGTAGCTGCGAGCGAAACGGGAGAAGCTCAGCACGTAGGGACGGTGTGTAACTGCACCTGTCCGATTCCGTGTACTGGAACGACCATTATCTACTATGCACGGTGCAAACAGTTCAAGTTCAACTTGAAGGTGGCTCATCTACCCAGAGAGGGTGATA
>NW_026045201.1:7500-22500 GCF_943734845.2 Anopheles funestus
GCCAAAAGTACCGATAGAGTACCCACAAATAGCACCCAGTTGGCCTAAGTTGGCCAAAAGTACCGATAGAGCACCCACAAGTAGCACCCAATTGGCCTATGTTGGCCAAAAGTACCGATAGAGTACCCACAAATAGCACCCAATTGGCCTAAGTTGGCCAAAAGTACCGATAGAGTACCCACAAATAGCACCGAGTGGGCCTAACATGGCCAAAAGTACCGATAGAGTACCCACAAATAGCACCGAGTGGGCCTAACATGGCCAAAAGTACCGATAGAGTACCCACAAAGAGCACCCCATGGGCCTAAGTTGGCCAAAAGTACCGATAGAGTACCCACAAATAGCACCGAGTGGGCCTAACATGGCCAAAAGTACCGATAGAGTACCCACAAGAAGCACTGAGTTGGCCTAAGTTGGCCAAAAGTACCGATAGAGTACCCACAAATAGCACCCAGTTGGCCTAAGTTGGCCAAAAGTACCGATAGAGCACCCACAAGAAGCACTGAGTTGGCCTAAGTTGGCCAAAAGTACCGATAGAGTACCCACAAATAGCACCCAGTTGGCCTAAGTTGGCCAAAAGTACCGATAGAGCACCCCACAAGTAGCACCCAATTGGCCTATGTTGGCCAAAAGTACCGATAGAGTACCCACAAATAGCACCCAATTGGCCTAAGTTGGCCAAAAGTACCGATAGAGTACCACAAATAGCACCGAGTGGGCCTAACATGCCAAAAGTACCGATAGAGTACCCACAAATAGCACCGAGTGGGCCTAACATGGCCAAAAGTACCGATAGAGTACCCACAAAGAGCACCCCATTGGCCTAAGTTGGCCCAAAAGTACCGATAGAGTACCCACAAATAGCACCGAGTGGGCCTAACATGGCCAAAAGTACCGATAGAGCACCCACAAGAAGCACTGAGTTGGCCTAAGTTGGCCAAAAGTACCGATAGAGTACCCACAAATAGCACCCAGTTGGCCTAAGTTGGCCAAAAGTACCGATAGAGCACCCACAAGAAGCACTGAGTTGGCCTAAGTTGGCCAAAAGTACCGATAGAGTACCCACAAATAGCACCCAGTTGGCTAAGTTGGCCAAAAGTACCGATAGAGCACCCACAAGTAGCACCCAATTGGCCTATGTTGGCCAAAAGTACCGATAGAGTACCCACAAATAGCACCCAATTGGCCTAAGTTGGCCAAAAGTACCGATAGAGTACCCACAAATAGCACCGAGTGGGCCTAACATGGCCAAAAGTACCGATAGAGTACCCACAAATAGCACCGAGTGGGCCTAACATGGCCAAAAGTACCGATAGAGCACCCACATATAGCACCGAATGGGCCTAAGTTGGCCAAAAGTACCGATAGAGTACCCACAAATAGCACCGAGTGGGCCTAACATGGCCAAAAGTACCGATAGAGCACCCACATATAGCACCCCATTGGCCTAAGTTGGCCAAAAGTACCGATAGAGTACCCACAAAGAGCACCCAATTGGCCTAAGTTGGCCAAAAGTACCGCCAAGTAGCACCATAGAGGCCCGAGTAGAGCGAAATGTGGGCCAAATTGAACATTTGAAAATTTTTACAAGTCCAGAAAATTTTCTAAGTCCAGAAAATTTTCTAAGTCCAAAGAGTTGGACAAATTTCCTTAGGCCCAAAGGTTGCACTGAATGTTCCTAAGTTGGCCATCAGTACCCATGAAGTATCGCGAAGGTTCACCCGAAAGACACAATATGCCCTAAAGTACCCACAGAGTACCCACAAGTTGCACCCAATTGGCCTAAGTTGGCCAAAAGTACCGACAAGTAGCACCATAGAGGCCCGAGTAGAGCGAAATGTGGGCCAAAGTACCGAGTAGTTGCCACAAATGCCCAAATGGATACCAAAATGTGGTACCAAGTACCTAACTGTTGCAACAAATGCTAGCTTTCTGAGCAAAAGCTGTGGACCAATTTCGTAGAAGAACCGCCTAGGCGAAAAGGCAAAAATCGCCGAAGCTGGCCCGCTCGCAGAGCTCGCGGGCCAGGAGATACTCATAGGGCGCTTTACTAGAGTGGGGAACTTGAGAATTTTTGTGTCCGAGACTTTGGGCAACTTCGCGGCCGCCCCCTTAAAGTAAAAGATTTTCTCTGGGTGCCTAAAATTCGCAATTCCCGCAAAGTCGGGAAGACGTTAAAGTTTTTGCCCAAAAAATGGCCATCGATTTAAGGTGATTTTCCAATAAGAAAATGCTTCCTATTTTGAATTTTTTCGAATATTTCCTAAACTAAGCGTCGGAGCACATGGCCGTGGAGGAACTTTTGGTAGCTTTTGGCAAGGGCTATCGGATGAAATAATGCGAAAGGCCATCGGAGCGATATTGGATAAATGCGGGCCCATAAACGTACCTAAGAAGTGAAAATTGGTTCCTTGCACGCAGGATGCAAGAAATGCTTGAGTGTTAACCATCATCGGTACCAAGTACCTAGGTTATATCGAGTGCGTAGATGGAAGTCGGTACCAAAGGGAAACCTTCCTAGGCTAGGTGCACGCAAGTGAGTATGGATCGATCAGTAGAAAGATGGGAAGCCAAAGGAAACCTTCCTAGGCTAGGTGCACGCAAGTGAGTATGGATCGATCAGTAGAAAGATGGGAAGCCATAGGAAACCTTCCTAGGCTAGGTGCACGCAAGTGAGTATGGATCGATCAGTAGAAAGATGGGAAGCCATAGGAAACCTTCCTAGGCTAGGTGCACGCAAGTGAGTATGGATCGATCAGTAGAAAGATGGGAAGCCATAGGAAACCTTCCTAGGCTAGGTGCACGCAAGTGAGTATGGATCGATCAGTAGAAAGATGGGAAGCCATAGGAAACCTTCCTAGGCTAGGTGCACGCAAGTGAGTATGGATCGATCAGTAGAAAGATGGGAAGCCATAGGAAACCTTCCTAGGCTAGGTGCACGCAAGTGAGTATGGATCGATCAGTAGAAAGATGGGAAGCCATAGGAAACCTTCCTAGGCTAGGTGCACGCAAGTGAGTATGGATCGATCAGTAGAAAGATGGGAAGCCATAGGAAACCTTCCTAGGCTAGGTGCACGCAAGTGAGTATGGATCGATCAGTAGAAAGATGGGAAGCCCAAGGAAACCTTCCTAGGCTAGGTGCACGCAAGTGAGTATGGATCGATCAGTAGAAAGATGGGAAGCCATAGGAAACCTTCCTAGGCTAGGTGCACGCAAGTGAGTATGGATCGATCAGTAGAAAGATGGGAAGCCATAGGAAACCTTCCTAGGCTAGGTGCACGCAAGTGAGTATGGATCGATCAGTAGAAAGATGGGAAGCCATAGGAAACCTTCCTAGGCTAGGTGCACGCAAGTGAGTATGGATCGATCAGTAGAAAGATGGGAAGCCATAGGAAACCTTCCTAGGCTAGGTGCACGCAAGTGAGTATGGATCGATCAGTAGAAAGATGGGAAGCCATAGGAAACCTTCCTAGGCTAGGTGCACGCAAGTGAGTATGGATCGATCAGTAGAAAGATGGGAAGCCATAGGAAACCTTCCTAGGCTAGGTGCACGCAAGTGAGTATGGATCGATCAGTAGAAAGATGGGAAGCCATAGGAAACCTTCCTAGGCTAGGTGCACGCAAGTGAGTATGGATCGATCAGTAGAAAGATGGGAAGCCATAGGAAACCTTCCTAGGCTAGGTGCACGCAAGTGAGTATGGATCGATCAGTAGAAAGATGGGAAGCCCAAGGAAACCTTCCTAGGCTAGGTGCACGCAAGTGAGTATGGATCGATCAGTAGAAAGATGGGAAGCCATAGGAAACCTTCCTAGGCTAGGTGCACGCAAGTGAGTATGGATCGATCAGTAGAAAGTGGGAAGCCCATTACCAGATGCCCTAGTGAAGACCGTAAACGAATATCATGAACCGATAAGGAGCACCAAATGCCCTAGTGAAGACCGTAAACGAATATCATGAACCGATAAGGAGCACCAAATGCCCTAGTGAAGACCGTAAACGAATATCATGAACCAAGAAGTAGCAACGAATGCCTGAAAAAGTACCAAGTCCACGGTATAGAGTAACGAGAGTTAACCGCCGTGATGTATGCAATGAGGGCAGCCATTGCATGGGTTCTGGACTTGGTTCGCGAATAACTTTTTTGCTAGACATCGGACAAAGTTGACGTGGAAGAACGAAATGTAGCATTTGGTGCCACCTATTTAAAACTTTTTCAAGATTGAAGATCCGATCGATACAGCCTGAGTTATAGGCAAAAGTTGGTGCAAAATTGAGCATTTTTAATGGTGAAAAATCGGTAATCCTCGAATAGCTCCTGTTGGAAGCATCGGACCACATGGTCGTGGAGGAACATATTGTAGCGTGCGGTGTCAAGTATCGACACCCAAAACCGCATGTCCGATGGACGGAAAATGACCAAGTTATAGTGAAAACTTGGTTGCACCAAATTCCCGAAGAAGTGCAACGAGAAGGTGAATGCGATGGTTGTTCGTCGAATAGCTCCGGCCACAGACATGGTAGCGATTAGTAGTGCATGGAAGAAATCTAGCCACAAGTGCCATCTACCCATGGCCAGAAGAAAGTGTGGCCATATCTTGGATACCGGCGGAGCTATGGTGCAAATATGGGCCAAAAATGGTGAAGTTGGACCAAAAATCCGACCAAGTGCGCGAGGCGCTTTCGTGAATAGCTCCGGCCACAGACATGGTAGCGATTAGTGGTGCATGGAAGAAATTTAGCCACAAGTGCCATCTACCCATGGCCAGAAGAAAGTGTGGCCATATCTTGGATACCGGCGGAGCTATGGGGCAAATACGGGCCAAAAATGGTGCAAGTTGGACCAAAAATCCGAAAAAGTACCTAGGTAAATGCGATGGTTGTTCGTCGAATAGCTCCGGCCACAGACATGGTAGCGATTAGTGGTGCATGGAAGAAATCTAGCCACAAGTGCCATCTACCCATGGCCAGAAGAAAGTGTGGCGCTATCTTGGATACCGGCGGAGCTATGGGGCAAATATGGGCCAAAAATGGTGCAAGTTGGACCAAAAATCCGAAAAAGTACCTAGGTAAATGCGATGGTTGTTCGTCGAATAGCTCCGGCCACAGACATGGTAGCGATTAGTGGTGCATGGAAGAAATCTAGCCACAAGTGCCATCTACCCATGGCCAGAAGAAAGTGTGGCCATATCTTGGATACCGGCGGAGCTATGGTGCAAATATGGGCCAAAAATGGTGAAGTTGGACCAAAAATCCGACCAAGTGCGCGAGGCGCTTTCGTGAATAGCTCCGGCCACAGACATGGTAGCGATTAGTGGTGCATGGAAGAAATCTAGCCACAAGTGCCATCTACCCATGGCCAGAAGAAAGTGTGGCCATATCTTGGATACCGGCGGAGCTATGGGGCAAATACGGGCCAAAAATGGTGCAAGTTGGACCAAAAATCCGAAAAAGTACCTAGGTAAATGCGATGGTTGTTCGTCGAATAGCTCCGGCCACAGACATGGTAGCGATTAGTGGTGCATGGAAGAAATCTAGCCACAAGTGCCATCTACCCATGGCCAGAAGAAAGTGTGGCGCTATCTTGGATACCGGCGGAGCTATGGGGCAAATATGGGCCAAAAATGGTGCAAGTTGGACCAAAAATCCGAAAAAGTACCTAGGTAAATGCGATGGTTGTTCGTCGAATAGCTCCGGCCACAGACATGGTAGCGATTAGTGGTGCATGGAAGAAATCTAGCCACAAGTGCCATCTACCCATGGCCAGAAGAAAGTGTGGCGCTATCTTGGATACCGGCGGAGCTATGGGGCAAATATGGGCCAAAAATGGTGCAAGTTGGACCAAAAATCCGACCAAGTGCGCGAGGCGCTTTCGTGAATAGCTCCGGCCACAGACATGGTAGCGATTAGTGGTGCATGGAAGAAATCTAGCCACAAGTGCCATCTACCCATGGCCAGAAGAAAATGTGGCCATATCTTGGATACCGGCGGAGCTATGGGGCAAATATGGGCCAAAAATGGGTAAAATTGTACGGTCCAAAGCCAAGGGTAAATTTTTTTATTCCTCTAATAACTTCTAGCACAGACATTGAATCGGTTGGTGATGTATGGATGAAATGTAGCAAACAGTTGGAACTACCCATAAAATCTTAAAGATTGACGATCCAATGTATAGAACCGGAGTAATGTGCGATACTTGGTGAAAAATCGAGTGAAAAATTAGCTATAAACTGTTTTTGGCCCATAACTCGAATACTAGACATCGGAAGGGGGGGTCGTAGAACGATTTTTTGTTGCCCTATCGATTCCCTATCGAACGAGCAAAAGTTGTTTTTTTGACCAAAAAGGACCCCTACTCTAGTAAAATTGGCCTGATTTTACTAGTCCCCGGTACCCGTACAGGCAAAATGAGCAAAATGCTCAAGTATGAATGGTTTTTGGCCCATAACTCGAATACTAGACGTCGCAGGGGGGTGTCATGGAACAATTTTTGGTAGCCCTTGAAATTATCTATCGAATGACATATACTTGATTTTTGGCCAAAAAGTTCCCTAGACTAGTAAAAATCGCATCATTTTACTAGAGTCGGGTACCCTGGACGAAAAACCGCTATAATTGCGGTTTTTGGCTAATAACTCGAATACTAGACGTCGCAGGGGGGTGTCGTGGAACAATTTTTGGTAGCCCTTGAAATTATCTATCGAATGACATATACTTGATTTTTGGCCAAAAAGTTCCCTAGACTAGTAAAAATCGCATCATTTTACTAGAGTCGGGTACCCTGGACGAAAAACCGCTATAATTGCGGTTTTTGGCTAATAACTCGAATACTAGACGTCGCAGGGGGGTGTCGTGGAACAATTTTTGGTAGCCCTTGAAATTATCTATCGAATGACATATACTTGATTTTTGGCCAAAAAGTTCCCTAGACTAGTAAAAATCGCATCATTTTACTAGAGTCGGGTACCCTGGACGAAAAACCGCTTAAGTTGCGGTTTTTGGCTAATAACTCGAATACTAGACGTCGCAGGGGGGTGTCGTGGAACAATTTTTGGTAGCCCTTGAAATTATCTATCGAATGACATATACTTGATTTTTTGACCAAAAAGTTCCTAGACTAGTAAAAATCGCATCATTTTACTAGAGTCGGGTACCCTGTACGAAAAACCGCTATAGTTGCGGTTTTTGGCCAATAACTCGAATACTAGACGTCGGAGGGGGGTGCCGTAGAACAATTTTTTGTAGCCCTTGAAATTACCTTTCGAATGATATATAGTGGTTTTTTGGTCAAACAGTGACCCCGAGACTAGTAACCCTCCATACACAAAACCGCCTAAAAAGTTTTGGTTTTGCAAAATTTTGAAAAGTGCGTCAAAAAAATTTTTTCAAAAAGTACCAAATCGTGATCAGAACTCACTATAGACCATAAAAAGTGAAATCCGATGGTCATTTGCAACACTTGGTCAATCGAGAAAAATTTCACTTTTTTACTAGAGTCGGGTACCCTGAACGAAAAATCGCTCAAGTGATGGTTTTTGGCCAATAACTCGAATACTAGACGTCGGAGGGGGGTGCCGTAGAACAATTTTTTGTAGCCCTTGAAATTACCTTTCGAATGATATATAGTGGTTTTTTGGTCAAACAGTGACCCCGAGACTAGTAACCCTCCATACACAAAACCGCCTACAAAAACTTTGTTTTGAAAAATTTTGAAAAGTTCAAAAAAATTTTTTTTTCAAAAACTACTAAAACGTGATAAGAACTTACTATAGACCATAAAAAGTGATATCCGATGATAATTTGCAAAAGTTGGTAACTAGTAAAAAATTTCACTTTTTTACTAGAGTCGGTGCAACGAGAAAAAAAAAGTCCGTGATGGAGAAAAATGGCACGTTTTCCACGCCTGTACGCTTTCGTTTACTATATAGGGGGTAGGTGAGCCAGAAGCATGATTTTGACTGAGTATGTATCTTTATGAATTGGACCCTTCTAAATCGATTGAGACTACCCCCAGGACGATCGGACGACTGCTTCTGGCTCAAAATGTGGTTTTTAGATTTTGATCGTCAATTATGCGAGAAAAAATCGATTAGAAGTAAAGATACGAAATGCTTGGTCTAAGTTGGGAAACGACTTCGGATATTTGTTGGACGTTGTCGTAGAAGGTCCGAGGACCAAGGAAAAGTGATTTCCAAGTGGATTTATGCACTATTAGTCGATGGTAAGATGTGAAATTAGTAGAACTTACCATACAGTTTGCGAAGTTGAAGCAATCGGTTGGTGAATATGGTACTGTCTGTCCAATTTGGTGGTTCGGAATGAGTGAAACGATGTTGATGATGGATAGACGTTCCGATTGCCCCCGATCGGGGAACATATAGTGGTCTTTAAGGTCCAAGTACCTATGTTTTGGTAAGCAGAACTGAGAGTTAAAGGATGAAAGTCGGCCATTCCTAATATCATCCTATCGGTGGTTCGCGAGTTGTTTGAGGACCGGAGCAGCTCGCGATGAAACGGTCCTAGGGTATTGGTTATCCATCCAAGGAAGAGTAAATGCGATCCTAGATGTGTGTCGTTGGCCGTTCTACCGGTATCGCCTATCGATGAGATATCGACGGGCATGCCTTACTCGAAAGTTGAATTCTAGGATCGATGGTCAAACAGACCTATGAGCGATAAACCAAACTGAACACGTATTGATGTCGGCTTTTCCTATCATTTGATGCCGCAGGTTGTTTAGGGACCGGAGCAACTTGCGGCCGAGACGGTCCCCGGGGGTTTCTTTCTCCAAGGAGTGGAAACTATTAAGCAAGAGTTGTAGCAAGATACGATCCTCTGATGTGTCGTTGGCCGTTCATGCGGTATCGCCTGTCGATGAGATATCGATGGGCATGCCTTACTCTACCGACCTTCTAATTGAGAGTATTAATCAGGGATCGATGGTCAAACAGACCAATGAGCGATAAACCAAACTGAACACGTATTGATGTCGGCTTTTCCTATCATTTGATGCCGCAGGTTGTTTAGGGACCGGAGCAGCTTGCGGCCGAGACGGTCCCCGGGGGTTTCTTTCTCCAAGGAGAAGAAACGATTAAGCAAAAGTTGTAGCAAGATACGATCCTCTGATGTGTCGTTGGCCGTTCAAGCGGTATCGCCTGTCGATGAGATATCGATGGGCATGCCTTACTCTCCCGACTGGATTACTGAGAGTTTAATCAGGGATCGATGGTCAAACAGACCAATGAGCGATAAACCAAACTGAACACGTATTGATGTCGGCATTTCCTATCATTTGTCGCAGGTTGTTTAGGGACCGGAGCAGCTTGCGACCGAGACGGTCCCCGGGGGTTTCTTTCTCCAAGGAGTGGAAACGATTAAGCAAAAGTCGTAGCAATAATCGATCACCTGATGTGTCGTTGGCCGTTCTTGCGGTATCGCCTGTCGATGAGATATCGATGGGCATGCCTTACTCTCCCGACTGGATTACTGAGAGTTTAATCAGGGATCGATGGTCAAACAGACCAATGAGCGATAAACCAAACTGAACACATATTGATGTCGGCATTTCCTATCATTTGTCGCAGGTTGTTTAGGGACCGGAGCAGCTTGCGACCGAGACGGTCCCCGGGGGTTTCTTTCTCTAAGGAGTGGAAACGATTAAGCAAAAGTCGTAGCAATAATCGATCACCTGATGTGTCGTTGGCCGTTCTTGCGGTATCGCCTGTCGATGAGATATCGATGGGCATGCCTTACTCTCCTGACTGTTTAATTGAGAGTTATAATCAGGGATCGATGGTCAAAAAGACCTATGAGCGATAAACCAAACTGAACACATATTGATGTCGGCATTTCCTATCATTTGTCGCAGGTTGTTTGGGGACCGGAGCAGCTTGCGACCGAGACGGTCCCTTCCCGAAAGATGGTGAACCGAGTCGTCTGGCGTAAAAACCGGACGACTCGAAAGGGCTTGACCCTTTCAAGTGAGCGATAATCACATTCTACGCTCAGTTCGACAGCTGCAAGGCAATCACTCGCTATGTTCAGAGCTAATACATGCAACATGCCGGCATTGTTTCCACCGACGCATGGATTCAAGACTGGTGCACTTATTAGTTAAACCGTTCGCCTCCGGGTGACTCGAGTTCAAGTCTGGATGAGGATTGTTCTTGCTGGTAATAGCTTGAGCCCCTGAATAAGGGGTCGAAGCGTACATTTTGAGAGTTAATGTACAACATATTACCAAATCGGCACCATGGGTTCGGGTGCAAGTGATGTAACCGTGAAAGATGTTGAGCAGCCCAACATCGGTTTACACACGCATAATAGGAAGGCAGCGCTGTCGACTGGTCAGTCGTGTAAGAAGTGTGCATTATCGATCACAAATATATTGGTGATCTGTAGGTTGCGCATACACCATGCCCGGTGTAAAGTGCCGTGGTCCCCCCCGGGGGGCTGCATCAAACCGTTCGCCACGCGAACTACCCAATGGAACGAGCTCTATGCATTTAATAAGAAGAAGAGATGATAATGAAACACGGTCGATTTAAGAGTTGAAAACGTTGAAATACCTATAAGCAAGTCTTAAGTTGGTGGTGACCGTTACGCCCCAACAAATTGGTGCCTTACCCTACACCAAAGAGCCATTCAACATGGTTCAAGTGAGCGATAATCACGCTCTACGCTCAGTATGACAGCTGCAAGGCAATCACTCGCTAAGTTCAGAGCTAATACATGCAACACGCCGGCATTGTTTCCACCGACGCATGGATTCAAGACTGGTGCACTTATTAGTTAAACCGTTCGCCTGCGGGTGTTTCGAGTTCAAGTCTGGATGAGGATTGTTCTTGCTGGTAATAGCTTGAGCCCCTGAATAAGGGGCCGAAGCGTACATCTTGAGAGTAAATGTACAACATATTACCAAATCGGCACCGTGGGTTCTGGTGCAAGTGATGTAACCATGAAAGATGTTGAGCAGCCCAACATCGGTTTACACACGCATAAGGGGTTTATTGTTATCTGTAGGTTGCGCATACACCATACCCGGTGTAAAGTGCCGTGGTCCCCCAGGGGGCTGCATCAAAACGTTCGCCATGCGAACTACCCAATGGAACGAACTCGATGTATTGAAAGAGATGAACAATTAATAGCGAGAATAGGGGCCCGGAAGCAATTCCGCGGCCCTACGGTCGATTCAAGAGTTGAAACGTTGTACAATCGTGGATAGCACCTAGTGCTAATATGGTGAGAGATAATGTGTGAGGAAATTTAGTTTCCTAAAGTTTAGTTAGTGGTTTCCGTTGTGCCCTAACAAACTTAAAGTTGGTGGTGACCGTTACACCCCAACAAATTGGTGCCTTACCCAACACCAAAGAGCCATTCCATATGGTTCTAGAGAGAGAGAGTTGTGTGGAAATTTATTTCCCACTAAGCGAGTGTGTGTCTGTAGTGGAACGAATTCTGGTTGATCCTACCAGTAATATACGCTTGTCTCAAAGGTTAAGCCATGCATGTCTAAGTACAAACATAAATGAATGTGAAACCGCATAAGGCTCAGTATAACAGCTATAATTCACAAGATCATCCTACCACTAGTTACTTGGATAACTGTGGAAAATCCAGAGCTAATACATGCAACATGCCGGGACTGTTGCCCTCGCGGGTAGCTGAACTGGTGCACTTATTAGTTAAACCAATCGCCTCCGGGCGGCTTGAGTTGAAGTCTGGATAAGGACGCAGATCGTATGGTCGCTTGTCGACTGACGACAGATCTTTCAAATGTCTGCCCTATCAACTATTGATGGTAGTGTAGAGGACTACCATGGTTGCGACGGGTAACGGGGAATCAGGGTTCGATTCCGGAGAGGGAGCCTGAGAAATGGCTACCACATCCAAGGAAGGCAGCAGGCGCGTAAATTACCCAATCCCAGTACGGGGAGGTAGTGACGAGAAATAACAATATGGACCTCTCTAACGATGGTCCATAATTGGAATGAGTTGAGTATAAATCCTTCAACAAGGATCAAGTGGAGGGCAAGTCTGGTGCCAGCAGCCGCGGTAATTCCAGCTCCACTAGCGTATATTAAAGTTGTTGCGGTTAAAACGTTCGAAGTTGATTGCCCGTCCAGACACGTGACCGCCACGGGCGCCCGGTTACACGCCGGGGCCGTTCGTGCGCGCGCTCACGGCTGCGACTCACAATGGTGTACTTGGGCGTTACTCTGTGAACGAGTACCGTGCTACCGGTTAACTCCGGCACGGGCTCCTCATGGTGCTCAAGATACTCACATTTACCTTGAACAAATTAGAGTGCTCAAAGCAGGCTAAGACAAAGCGTCCGGCCCCCCCGTGGGGTTGGCGTTGGCCGAGAATAATCTTGCATGGAATAATGGAATATGACCTCGGTTTATACGATTTCGTTGGTTTGTCAGAAACCTAGAGGTAATGATTAACAGAAGTAGTTGGGGGCATTGGTATTACGGCGCGAGAGGTGAAATTCGTAGACCGTCGTAGGACCAACTGAAGCGAAAGCGTTTGCCATGGATGCTTTCTTTAATCAAGAACGAAAGTTAGAGGATCGAAGGCGATTAGATACCGCCCTAGTTCTAACCGTAAACGATGCCAATTAGCAATTGGGAGACGCTACCCCTATTCGGTGCTCTCAGTCGCTTCCGGGAAACCAAAATCGGGTTCCGGGGGAAGTATGGTTGCAAAGTTGAAACTTAAAGGAATTGACGGAAGGGCACCACAAGAAGTGGAGCTTGCGGCTTAATTTGACTCAACACGGGAAAATTTACCAGGTCCAAACTTATCGAGGTAAGACAGATTGATAGCTCTTTCTCAAATTTAAGGGTAGTGGTGCATGGCCGTTCTTAGTTCGTGGAATGATTTGTCTGGTTAATTCCGATAACGAACGTGACTCAAACATGCTAACTAGAACGCTGTCAGCAGTGCGCCTCCGGGCGCACCTGACGTTACAGCCGGGCGGCGCCTTCACGGGCGGTCGTCGGCTACGTTTGCCCTGCTTAGCGGGACAACTTGTGTTTAGCAAGCTGAGAATGAGCGATAACAGGTCCGTGATGCCCTTAGATGTTCTGGGCTGCACGCGTGCTACAATGTGGGTCGCAGCGTGTTCTCGCCAATAGGCGCCCCCATTCCGAGAGGAACGGGAAATCACTAAAATGCCCATCTAGTCGGGATTGGGGACTGCAACGGTCCCCATGAACCTGGAATTTCTAGTAAGCACTAGTCATTAGCTAGTGCTGATTACGTCCCTGCCCTTTGTACACACCGCCCGTCGCTACTACCGATGGATTATTTAGTGAGGTTTCTGGAGGCTTACCTTCCGCGGTTCCTTCGTGAGCTGCAGCTGGCATGGCTGAAGTTGACCGAACTTGATGATTTAGAGGAAGTAAAAGTCGTAACAAGGTTTCCGTAGGTGAACCTGCGGAAGGATCATTACTGATGATCGTCCGCGAGTGACCAACCATGGGCTGCCTTCGGTGTAGCTCGGTCGCTCGCTTGCTATGTGTCAGAATTTGTTGAAAGCCAACTCGTTCGTTGTACACTTTGATGGGTGACCATCACTGTGTCCCCGTGCCGAGCTAGATCTCCCCTAGCCGTAAGGCACTTGAACGCCCCTTCGACGACGAGTTGCATGTGTGTGGTATGTGTCAGAATCTGGTGAAGCTTTCTGCATGTGATGTGCCTTGTGTGGATCCGTGGCCATTGCATTGTGTCTGGTGCTTAGATACCCAGACACTTAGAACGCTTGCGCGGAAAGCAAACTCGATCGTTGTACACTTTGATGGGTGACCATCACTGTGTCTCCGTGCCGTGCTAGAATCCCCCCTAGCCGTAAGGCACTTTGAACGCCCCTTCGACGACGAGTTACAAGAGTGTGGTATGTGTCAGAATCTGGTGAAGCTTTCTGCATGTGATGTGCCTTGTGTGGATCCGTGGCCATTGCATTGTGTCTGGTGTGTAGGTACCCAGACACTTAGAACGCTTGCGCGGAAAGCAAACTCGATCGTTGTACACTTTGATGGGCAACCATCACTGTGTCTCCGTGCCGTGCTAGATCTCCCCTAGCCGTAAGGCACTTTGAACGCCCCTTCGACGACGAGTTACAAGAGTGTGGTATGTGTCATAATCTGGTGAAGCTTTCTGCATGTGATGTGCCTTGTGTGGATCCGTGGCCATTGCATTGTGTCTGGTGTGTAGGTACCCAGACACTTAAGCAAACTCGATCGTTGTACACTGTGATGGGCGAGCATCACTGTGTCTCCGTGCCGTGTAAGAGCTCCCCTGGCCATCAGGCACTTGAAAGGTCCTTCGACGACGAGTTACAATAGTGGTGTGTTAGATACGTCAGGTGATGGTATCTACTGTTGTGCAATACGTATCCGGCCACGGCACGGAACGAACGGGAACTGTGGTGCAGACATACAAAGAGTTAAGCCTATTAGTCATTAACTCTAAGGACGGGGCCATGGGGCGGTACGCAAAGGATACGGATGAGCGAGTATGCAGGCCCAATACTCAATAGCTCGATCCGATCCAAGCACATGAGTTGACTGCGGCGCCAGGTTAACCAATGTGCTAGATTCTATTTGGCCAGTAGAATCTTGTGTCTTATGCGATTTGATACCAAGACACCAGAACGAAAGTTAGTTGAAGAGTTATTAAACTCTTATGAAGTATGGTTGTGCAATCACAACTTATGACTTTAACCTATAAAGTGGATATGGACTTGCAATTATAACATGGAATCTCTACACACCCCATGAGCTCGATCCAATCCACGCACACGAGTTGCCTGAGTAGCGACAGGTATACCGATGTGCAATACGTATCCGGCCACGGCACGGAACGAACGGGAACTGTGGTGCAGACATACAAAGAGTTAAGCCTACTAGTCATTAACTCTAAGGACGGGGCCATGGGGCGGTACGCAAAGGATACGGATGAGCGAGTATGCAGGCCCAATACTCAATAGCTCGATC
>NW_026045201.1:30000-40000 GCF_943734845.2 Anopheles funestus
TAGCACCATAGAGGCCCGAGTAGAGCGAAATGTGGGCCAAATTGAACATTTGAAAATTTTTACAAGTCCAGAAAATTTTCTAAGTCCAGAAAATTTTCTAAGTCCAAAGAGTTGGACAAATTTCCTTAGGCCCAAAGGTTGCACTGAATGTTCCTAAGTTGGCCATCAGTACCCATGAAGTATAGCGAAGGTTCACCCGAAAGACACAATACGCCCTAAAGTACCCACAGAGTACCCACAAGTTGCACCCAATTGGCCTAAGTTGGCCAGAAGTACCGACAAGTACCACCATAGAAGCCCGAGTAGAGCGAAATGTGGGCCAAAGTACCGAGTAGTTGCCACAAATGCCCAAATGGATACCAAAATGTGGTACCAAGTACCTAACTGTTGCAACAAATGCTAGCTTTCTGAGCAAAAGCTGTGGACCAATTTCGTAGAAGAACCGCCTAGGCGAAAAGGCAAAAATCGCCGAAGCTGGCCCGCTCGCAGAGCTCGCGGGCCAGGAGATACTCATAGGGCGATTTACTAGAGTGGGGAACTTGAGAATTTTTGTGTCCGAGACTTTGGGCAACTTCGCGGCCGCCCCCTTAAAGTAAAAGATTTTCTCTGGGTGCCTAAAATTCGCAATTCCCGCAAAGTCGGGAAGACGTTAAAGTTTTTGCCCAAAAAATGGCCATCGATTTAAGGTGATTTTCCAATAAGAAAATGCTTCCTATTTTGAATTTTTTCGAATATTTCCTAAACTAAGCGTCGGAGCACATGGCCGTGGAGGAACTTTTGGTAGCTTTTGGCAAGGGCTATCGGATGAAATAATGCGAAAGGCCATCGGAGCGATATTGGATTAATGCGGGCCCATAAACGTACCTAAGAAGTGAAAATTGGTACCTTGCACGCAGGATGCAAGAAATGCTTGAGTGTTAACCAACATCGGTACCAAGTACCTAGGTTATATCGAGTGCGTAGATGGAAGTCGGTACCGAAGGGAAACCTTCCTAGGCTAGGTGCACGCAAGTGAGTATGGATCGATCAGTAGAAAGATGGGAAGCCATAGGAAACCTTCCTAGGCTAGGTGCACGCAAGTGAGTATGGATCGATCAGTAGAAAGATGGGAAGCCCAAGGAAACCTTCCTAGGCTAGGTGCACGCAAGTGAGTATGGATCGATCAGTAGAAAGATGGGAAGCCCAAGGAAACCTTCCTAGGCTAGGTGCACGCAAGTGAGTATGGATCGATCAGTAGAAAGATGGGAAGCCATAGGAAACCTTCCTAGGCTAGGTGCACGCAAGTGAGTATGGATCGATCAGTAGAAAGATGGGAAGCCCAAGGAAACCTTCCTAGGCTAGGTGCACGCAAGTGAGTATGGATCGATCAGTAGAAAGATGGGAAGCCATAGGAAACCTTCCTAGGCTAGGTGCACGCAAGTGAGTATGGATCGATCAGTAGAAAGATGGGAAGCCATAGGAAACCTTCCTAGGCTAGGTGCACGCAAGTGAGTATGGATCGATCAGTAGAAAGATGGGAAGCCATAGGAAACCTTCCTAGGCTAGGTGCACGCAAGTGAGTATGGATCGATCAGTAGAAAGATGGGAAGCCATAGGAAACCTTCCTAGGCTAGGTGCACGCAAGTGAGTATGGATCGATCAGTAGAAAGATGGGAAGCCATAGGAAACCTTCCTAGGCTAGGTGCACGCAAGTGAGTATGGATCGATCAGTAGAAAGATGGGAAGCCCAAGGAAACCTTCCTAGGCTAGGTGCACGCAAGTGAGTATGGATCGATCAGTAGAAAGATGGGAAGCCATAGGAAACCTTCCTAGGCTAGGTGCACGCAAGTGAGTATGGATCGATCAGTAGAAAGATGGGAAGCCATAGGAAACCTTCCTAGGCTAGGTGCACGCAAGTGAGTATGGATCGATCAGTAGAAAGATGGGAAGCCATAGGAAACCTTCCTAGGCTAGGTGCACGCAAGTGAGTATGGATCGATCAGTAGAAAGATGGGAAGCCCAAGGAAACCTTCCTAGGCTAGGTGCACGCAAGTGAGTATGGATCGATCAGTAGAAAGATGGGAAGCCATAGGAAACCTTCCTAGGCTAGGTGCACGCAAGTGAGTATGGATCGATCAGTAGAAAGATGGGAAGCCATAGGAAACCTTCCTAGGCTAGGTGCACGCAAGTGAGTATGGATCGATCAGTAGAAAGTGGGAAGCCCATTACCAAATGCCCTAGTGAAGACCGTAAACGAATATCATGAACCGATAAGGAGCACCAAATGCCCTAGTGAAGACCGTAAACGAATATCATGAACCGATAAGGAGCACCAAATGCCCTAGTGAAGACCGTAAACGAATATCATGAACCGAGAAGTAGCAACGAATGCCTGAAAAAGTACCAAGTCCACGGTATAGAGTAACGAGAGTTAACCGCCGTGATGTATGCAATGAGGGCAGCCATTGCATGGGTTCTGGACTTGGTTCGCGAATAACTTTTTTGCTAGACATCGGACAAAGTTGACGTGGAAGAACGAAATGTAGCATTTGGTGCCACCTATCCAAAACTTTTTCAAGATTGAAGATCCGATCGATACAGCCTGAGTTATAGGCAAAAGTTGGTGCAAAATTGAGCATTTTTAATGGTGAAAAATCGGTACTCCTCGAATAGCTCCTGTTGGAAGCATCGGACCACATGGTCGTGGAGGAACATATTGTAGCGCGCGGTGTCAAGTATCGACACCCAAAACCGCATGTCCGATGGACGGAAAATGACCAAGTTATAGTGAAAACTTGGTTGCACCAAATTCCCGAAGAAGTGCAACGAGAAGGTGAATGCGATGGTTGTTCGTCGAATAGCTCCGGCCACAGACATGGTAGCGATTAGTGGTGCATGGAAGAAATCTAGCCACAAGTGCCATCTACCCATGGCCAGAACAAAGTGTGGCCATATCTTGGATACCGGCGGAGCTATGGGGCAAATATGGGCCAAAAATGGTGCAAGTTGGACCAAAAATCCGACCAAGTGCGCGAGGCGCTTTCGTGAATAGCTCCGGCCAGAGACATGGTAGCGATTAGTAGTGCATGGAAGAAATCTAGCCACAAGTGCCATCTACCCATGGCCAGAACAAAGTGTGGCCATATCTTGGATACCGGCGGAGCTATGGGGCAAATACGGGCCAACAATGGTGCCAGGTGGACCAAAAATCCGACCAAGTGCGCGAGGCGCTTTCGTGAATAGCTCCGGCCACAGACATGGTAGCGATTAGTGGTGCATGGAAGAAATCTAGCCACAAGTGCCATCTACCCATGGCCAGAACAAAGTGTGGCCATATCTTGGATACCGGCGGAGCTATGGGGCAAATATGGGCCAAAAATGGTGCAAGTTGGACCAAAAATCCGAAAAAGTACCTAGGTAAATGCGATGGTTGTTCGTCGAATAGCTCCGGCCAGAGACATGGTAGCGATTAGTGGTGCATGGAAGAAATCTAGCCACAAGTGCCATCTACCCATGGCCAGAACAAAGTGTGGCCATATCTTGGATACCGGCGGAGCTATGGGGCAAATACGGGCCAACAATGGTGCCAGGTGGACCAAAAATCCGACCAAGTGCGCGAGGCGCTTTCGTGAATAGCTCCGGCCACAGACATGGTAGCGATTAGTGGTGCATGGAAGAAATCTAGCCACAAGTGCCATCTACCCATGGCCAGAACAAAGTGTGGCCATATCTTGGATACCGGCGGAGCTATGGGGCAAATATGGGCCAAAAATGGTGCAAGTTGGACCAAAAATCCGACCAAGTGCGCGAGGCGCTTTCGTGAATAGCTCCGGCCAGAGACATGGTAGCGATTAGTAGTGCATGGAAGAAATCTAGCCACAAGTGCCATCTACCCATGGCCAGAAGAAAGTGTGGCCATATCTTGGATACCGGCGGAGCTATGGGGCAAATACGGGCCAACAATGGTGCCAGGTGGACCAAAAATCCGACCAAGTGCGCGAGGCGCTTTCGTGAATAGCTCCGGCCACAGACATGGTAGCGATTAGTGGTGCATGGAAGAAATCTAGCCACAAGTGCCATCTACCCATGGCCAGAACAAAGTGTGGCCATATCTTGGATACCGGCGGAGCTATGGGGCAAATATGGGCCAAAAATGGTGCAAGTTGGACCAAAAATCCGAAAAAGTACCTAGGTAAATGCGATGGTTGTTCGTCGAATAGCTCCGGCCAGAGACATGGTAGCGATTAGTGGTGCATGGAAGAAATCTAGCCACAAGTGCCATCTACCCATGGCCAGAACAAAGTGTGGCCATATCTTGGATACCGGCGGAGCTATGGGGCAAATACGGGCCAACAATGGTGCCAGGTGGACCAAAAATCCGACCAAGTGCGCGAGGCGCTTTCGTGAATAGCTCCGGCCACAGACATGGTAGCGATTAGTGGTGCATGGAAGAAATCTAGCCACAAGTGCCATCTACCCATGGCCAGAAGAAAGTGTGGCCATATCTTGGATACCGGCGGAGCTATGGGGCAAATATGGGCCAAAAATGGGTAAAATTGTACGGTCCAAAGCCAAGGGTAAATTTTTTTATTCCTCTAATAAATTCTAGCACAGACATTGAATCGGTTGGTGATGTATGGATGAAATGTAGCAAACAGTTGGAACTACCCATAAAATCTTAAAGATTGACGATCCAATGTATAGAACCGGAGTAATGTGCGATACTTGGTGAAAAATCGAGTGAAAAATTAGCTATAAACTGTTTTTGGCCCATAACTCGAATACTAGACATCGGAAGGGGGGGTCGTAGAACGATTTTTTGTTGCCCTATCGATTCCCTATCGAACGAGCAAAAGTTGTTTTTTTGACCAAAAAGGACCCCTACTCTAGTAAAATTGGCCTGATTTTACTAGTCCCCGGTACCCGTACAGGCAAAATGAGCAAAATGCTCAAGTATGAATGGTTTTTGGCTAATAACTCGAATACTAGACGTCGCAGGGGGGTGTCGTGGAACAATTTTTGGTAGCCCTTGAAATTATCTATCGAATGACATATACTTGATTTTTTGACCAAAAAGTTCCTAGACTAGTAAAAATCGCATCATTTTACTAGAGTCGGGTACCCTGGACGAAAAACCGCTATAATTGCGGTTTTTGGCTAATAACTCGAATACTAGACGTCGCAGGGGGGTGTCGTGGAACAATTTTTGGTAGCCCTTGAAATTATCTATCGAATGACATATACTTGATTTTTGGCCAAAAAGTTCCCTAGACTAGTAAAAATCGCATCATTTTACTAGAGTCGGGTACCCTGGACGAAAAACCGCTTAAGTTGCGGTTTTTGGCTAATAACTCGAATACTAGACGTCGCAGGGGGGTGTCGTGGAACAATTTTTGGTAGCCCTTGAAATTATCTATCGAATGACATATACTTGATTTTTGGCCAAAAAGTTCCCTAGACTAGTAAAAATCGCATCATTTTACTAGAGTCGGGTACCCTGGACGAAAAACCGCTTAAGTTGCGGTTTTTGGCTAATAACTCGAATACTAGACGTCGCAGGGGGGTGTCGTGGAACAATTTTTGGTAGCCCTTGAAATTATCTATCGAATGACATATACTTGATTTTTTGACCAAAAAGTTCCTAGACTAGTAAAAATCGCATCATTTTACTAGAGTCGGGTACCCTGTACGAAAAACCGCTATAGTTGCGGTTTTTGGTCAATAACTCGAATACTAGACGTCGGAGGGGGGTGCCGTAGAACAATTTTTTGTAGCCCTTGAAATTACCTTTCGAATGATATATAGTGGTTTTTTGGTCAAACAGTGACCCCGAGACTAGTAACCCTCCATACACAAAACCGCCTAAAAAGTTTTGGTTTTGCAAAATTTTGAAAAGTGCGTCAAAAAAATTTTTTCAAAAAGTACCAAATCGTGATCAGAACTCACTATAGACCATAAAAAGTGAAATCCGATGGTCATTTGCAACACTTGGTCAATCGAGAAAAATTTCACTTTTTTACTAGAGTCGGGTACCCTGAACGAAAAATCGCTCAAGTGATGGTTTTTGGCCAATAACTCGAATACTAGACGTCGGAGGGGGGTGCCGTAGAACAATTTTTTGTAGCCCTTGAAATTACCTTTCGAATGATATATAGTGGTTTTTCGGTCAAACAGTGACCCCGAGACTAGTAACCCTCCATACACAAAACCGCCTACAAAAACTTTGTTTTGAAAAATTTTGAAAAGTTCAAAAAAATTTTTTTTTCAAAAACTACTAAAACGTGATAAGAACTTACTATAGACCATAAAAAGTGATATCCGATGATAATTTGCAAAAGTTGGTAACTAGTAAAAAATTTCACTTTTTTACTAGAGTCGGTGCAACGAGAAAAAAAAAGTCCGTGATGGAGAAAAATGGCACGTTTTCCACGCCTGTACGCTTTCGTTTACTATATAGGGGGTAGGTGAGCCAGAAGCATGATTTTGACTGAGTATGTATCTTTATGAATTGGACCCTTCTAAATCGATTGAGACTACCCCCAGGACGATCGGACGACTGCTTCTGGCTCAAAATGTGGTTTTTAGATTTTGATCGTCAATTATGCGAGAAAAAATCGATTAGAAGTAAAGATACGAAATGCTTGGTCTAAGTTGGGAAACGACTTCGGATATTTGTTGGACGTTGTCGTAGAAGGTCCGAGGACCAAGGAAAAGTGATTTCCAAGTGGATTTATGCACTATTAGTCGATGGTAAGATGTGAAATTAGTAGAACTTACCATACAATTTGCGAAGTTGAAGCAATCGGTTGATGATTATGGTACTGTCTGTCCAATTTGGTGGTTCGGAATGAGTGAAACGATGTTGATGATGGATAGACGTTGCGATTGCCCCCGATCGGGGAACAAATAGTGGTCTTTAAGGTCCAAGTACCTATGTTTTGGTAAGCAGAACTGAGAGTTAAAGGATGAAAGTCGGCCATTCCTAATATCATCCTATCGGTGGTTCGCGAGTTGTTTGAGGACCGGAGCAGCTCGCGATGAAACGGTCCTAGGGTATTGGTTATCCATCCAAGGAAGAGTAAATGCGATCCTAGATGTGTGTCGTTGGCCGTTCTACCGGCATCGCCTATAGATGAGATATCGACGGGCATGCCTTACTCGAAAGTTGAATTCTAGGATCGATGGTCAAACAGACCTATGAGCGATAAACCAAACTGAACACGTATTGATGTCGGCTTTTCCTATCATTTGATGCCGCAGGTTGTTTAGGGACCGGAGCAACTTGCGGCCGAGACGGTCCCCGGGGGTTTCTTTCTCCAAGGAGTGGAAACTATTAAGCAAGAGTTGTAGCAAGATACGATCCTCTGATGTGTCGTTGGCCGTTCATGCGGTATCGCCTGTCGATGAGATATCGATGGGCATGCCTTACTCTACCGACCTTCTAATTGAGAGTATTAATCAGGGATCGATGGTCAAACAAGACCAATGAGCGATAAACCAAACTGAACACGTATTGATGTCGGCTTTTCCTATCATTTGATGCCGCAGGTTGTTTAGGGACCGGAGCAGCTTGCGGCCGAGACGGTCCCCGGGGGTTTCTTTCTCCAAGGAGAAGAAACGATTAAGCAAAAGTTGTAGCAAGATACGATCCTCTGATGTGTCGTTGGCCGTTCAAGCGGTATCGCCTGTCGATGAGATATCGATGGGCATGCCTTACTCTCCCGACTGGATTACTGAGAGTTTAATCAGGGATCGATGGTCAAACAGACCAATGAGCGATAAACCAAACTGAACACGTATTGATGTCGGCATTTCCTATCATTTGTCGCAGGTTGTTTAGGGACCGGAGCAGCTTGCGACCGAGACGGTCCCCGGGGGTTTCTTTCTCTAAGGAGTGGAAACGATTAAGCAAAAGTCGTAGCAATAATCGATCACCTGATGTGTCGTTGGCCGTTCTTGCGGTATCGCCTGTCGATGAGATATCGATGGGCATGCCTTACTCTCCTGACTGTTTAATTGAGAGTTATAATCAGGGATCGATGGTCAAAAAGACCTATGAGCGATAAACCAAACTGAACACGTGTTGATGTCGGCATTTCCTATCATTTGTCGCAGGTTGTTTAGGGACCGGAGCAGCTTGCGACCGAGACGGTCCCTTCCCGAAAGATGGTGAACCGAGTCGTCTGGCGTAAAAACCGGACGACTCGAAAGGGCTTGACCCTTTCAAGTGAGCGATAATCACATTCTACGCTCAGTTCGACAGCTACAAGGCAATCACTCGCTATGTTCAGAGCTAATACATGCAACATGCCGGCATTGTTTCCACCGACGCATGGATTCAAGACTGGTGCACTTATTAGTTAAACCGTTCGCCTCCGGGTGTTTCGAGTTCAAGTCTGGATGAGGATTGATCTTGCTGGTAATAGCTTGAGCCCCTGAATAAGGGGTCGAAGCGTACATCTTGAGACCATGTACAACATATTACCAAATCGGCACCATGGGTTCGGGTGCAAGTGATGTAACCGTGAAAGATGTTGAGCAGCCCAACATCGGTTTACACACGCATAATAGGAAGGCAGCGCTGTCGACTGGTCAGTCGTGTAAGAAGTGTGCATTATCGATCACAAATATATTGGTGATCTGTAGGTTGCGCATACACCATGCCCGGTGTAAAGTGCCGTGGTCCCCCCCGGGGGGCTGCATCAAACCGTTCGCCACGCGAACTACCCAATGGAACGAACTCTATGCATTTAATAAGAAGAAGAGATGATAATGAAACACGGTCGATTTAAGAGTTGAAAACGTTGAAATACCTATAAGCAAGTCTTAAGTTGGTGGTGACCGTTACGCCCCAACAAATTGGTGCCTTACCCTACACCAAAGAGCCATTCAACATGGTTCAAGTGAGCGATAATCACGCTCTACGCTCAGTATGACAGCTGCAAGGCAATCACTCGCTAAGTTCAGAGCTAATACATGCAACACGCCGGCATTGTTTCCACCGACGCATGGATTCAAGACTGGTGCACTTATTAGTTAAACCGTTCGCCTGCGGGTGTTTCGAGTTCAAGTCTGGATGAGGATTGTTCTTGCTGGTAATAGCTTGAGCCCCTGAATAAGGGGCCGAAGCGTACATCTTGAGAGTAAATGTACAACATATTACCAAATCGGCACCGTGGGTTCTGGTGCAAGTGATGTAACCATGAAAGATGTTGAGCAGCCCAACATCGGTTTACACACGCATAAGGGGTTTATTGTTATCTGTAGGTTGCGCATACACCATACCCGGTGTAAAGTGCCGTGGTCCCCCAGGGGGCTGCATCAAAACGTTCGCCATGCGAACTACCCAATGGAACGAACTCGATGTATTGAAAGAGATGAACAATTAATAGCGAGAATAGGGGCCCGGAAGCAATTCCGCGGCCCTACGGTCGATTCAAGAGTTGAAACGTTGTACAATCGTGGATAGCACCTAGTGCTAATATGGTGAGAGATAATGTGTGAGGAAATTTAGTTTCCTAAAGTTTAGTTAGTGGTTTCCGTTGTGCCCTAACAAACTTAAAGTTGGTGGTGACCGTTACACCCCAACAAATTGGTGCCTTACCCAACACCAAAGAGCCATTCCATATGGTTCTAGAGAGAGAGAGTTGTGTGGAAATTTATTTCCCACTAAGCGAGTGTGTGTCTGTAGTGGAACGAATTCTGGTTGATCCTACCAGTAATATACGCTTGTCTCAAAGGTTAAGCCATGCATGTCTAAGTACAAACATAAATGAATGTGAAACCGCATAAGGCTCAGTATAACAGCTATAATTCACAAGATCATCCTACCACTAGTTACTTGGATAACTGTGGAAAATCCAGAGCTAATACATGCAACATGCCGGGACTGTTGCCCTCGCGGGTAGCTGAACTGGTGCACTTATTAGTTAAACCAATCGCCTCCGGGCGGCTTGAGTTGAAGTCTGGATAAGGACGCAGATCGTATGGTCGCTTGTCGACTGACGACAGATCTTTCAAA
>NW_026045201.1:42500-45000 GCF_943734845.2 Anopheles funestus
GTGTCTCCGTGCCGTGTAAGAGCTCCCCTGGCCATCAGGCACTTGAAAGGTCCTTCGACGACGAGTTACAATAGTGGTGTGTTAGATACGTCAGGTGATGGTATCTACTGTTGTGCAATACGTATCCGGCCACGGCACGGAACGAATGGGAACGGTGGTGCAGACATACAAAGAGTTAAGCCTATTAGTCATTAACTCTAAGGACGGGGCCATGGGGCGGTACGCAAAGGATACGGATGAGCGAGTATGCAGGCCCAATACTCAATAGCTCGATCCGATCCAAGCACATGAGTTGACTGCGGCGCCAGGTTAACCAATGTGCTAGATTCTATTTGGCCAGTAGAATCTTGTGTCTTATGCGATTTGATACCAAGACACCAGAACGAAAGTTAGTTGAAGAGTTATTAAACTCTTATGAAGTATGGTTGTGCAATCACAACTTATGACTTTAACCTATAAAGTGGATATGGACTTGCAATTATAACATGGAATCTCTACACACCCCATGAGCTCGATCCAATCCACGCACACGAGTTGCCTGAGTAGCGACAGGTATACCGATGTGCAATACGTATCCGGCCACGGCACGGAACGAACGGGAACTGTGGTGCAGACATACAAAGAGTTAAGCCTACTAGTCATTAACTCTAAGGACGGGGCCATGGGGCGGTACGCAAAGGATACGGATGAGCGAGTATGCAGGCCCAATACTCAATAGCTCGATCCGATCCAAGCACATGAGTTGACTGCGGCGCCAGGTTAACCAATGTGCTAGATTCTATTTGGCCAGTAGAATCTTGTGTCTTACGCGATTTGATACCAAGACACCAGAACGAAAGTTAGTTGAAGAGTGATTAAACTCTTATGAAGAATGGTTGTGCAATCACAACTTATGACTTTAACCTATAAAGTGGATATGGACTATCAATTATAACATGGGGCACACACCATGTTCTCGATCCAATCCACGCACACGAGTTGCCTGAGTAGCGACAGGTATACCGATGTGCAATACGTATCCGGCCATAGGCACGGAACGAACAGGAACTGTGGTGCAGACATACAAGGGCCATGGGGCGGTACGCAAAGGATACGGATGAGCGAGTATGCAGGCCCAATACTCAATAGCTCGATCCGATCCAAGCACATGAGTTGACTGCGGCGCCAGGTTAACCGATGTGCTAAGAGAGTTGTTCCTGGGCCTTCAAAGTGACTTCAAAACTATCTTAGCGAATGGTGGCCATGGGCGTAGACATGAGCCACAAGTCACAAGGCCTGGGACTATTGGGTAATAAAGACAACTTAGTCAGAAAGTTAGTCTTTGGACGTACCACCGGGATTGTGTTACATTGGGAACCTTACTATAAAACCCTAGGCAGGGGATCACTCGGCTCATGGATCGATGAAGACCGCAGCTAAATGCGCGTCACAATGTGAACTGCAGGACACATGAACACCGATAAGTTGAACGCATATTGCGCGTCGGACGATTAAACCCGGCCGATGCACACATTCTTGAGTGCCTATCAATTCCTTGATATACAACAAACCAAACTTCAGGGTGGAGCGTGCCACAATAGAACACTATGGCGAGCAGCCCGTCTAGTGTCGTGGGGGAAACACGCTTCCACACTGTGCATAATGGCGTGCTCGGGACCTTTGTTGGGACCGCAGGGCGCTGAAAGTAAAGGGGTGAACCGCATAAATCGCACGCACGTAAACGCGCACACACACAAATAGAGTGAGACGTATCGTAGGATACCGCTAAGAGTACGTTGTGAAACATGGGGAAATTCAATCGAAAACCTCTTTGATGTCCAAGATTTCGTTGACCGTATCCGTCGTAATACTGGATCAACGTGCTTGGGGGAAAACGTCAAAGGGTTTTATAATAGTGGTGCATGATTAACCCATCGATGCCCGAGGGGAACATGTTGTCCAATACAATAGTGGTGCAGTTGGCTCGACATGCTCGGGGGGAGACATCGTGGGTCCAAGTCGACCAAGTCGACCGGGAGTTGTTGTTGAGAGATCGAATCAAAACGATGCCGAGCGGAACTCGTTGTCCTTATTGGAGTGATATTCGGACAACGTGCTCGGGGGGGCCATCGTTGATTCAAAAATGACCGTAAATTGCCCAATCCGTGTGTGTGTGTGTGTGTGAAGTGTTGTTGCGTATATATCGGTTCGCTATGCCCCGGGTTCGAAACGAATGGAATGTGACTGATTTTGTTGTAGGCCTCAAGTGATGTGAGACAACCCCCAGAATTTAAGCATATTAATAAGGGGAGGAGAAGAAACCAACCGGGATTCCCTGAGTAGCTGCGAGCGAAACGGGAGAAGCTCAGCACGTAGGGACGGTGTGTAACTGCACCTGTCCGATTCCGTGTACTGGAACGACCATTATCTACTATGCACGGTGCAAACAGTTCAAGTTCAACTTGAAGGTGGCTCATCTACCCAGAGAGGGTGATAGGCCCGTAGAACGGCACTAACCCAC
>NW_026045201.1:50000-62500 GCF_943734845.2 Anopheles funestus
CCCACAAATAGCACCCAGTTGGCCTAAGTTGGCCAAAAGTACCGATAGAGCACCCACAAGTAGCACCCAATTGGCCTATGTTGGCCAAAAGTACCGATAGAGTACCCACAAATAGCACCGAATGGGCCTAAGTTGGCCAAAAGTACCGATAGAGTACCCACAAATAGCACCGCGTTGGCCTAAGTTGGCCAAAAGTACCGATAGAGTACCCACAAGTAGCACTGAGTTGGCCTAAGTTGGCCAAAAGTACTGATAGAGTACCCACAAATAGCACCGAATGGGCCTAACATGGCCAAAAGTACCGATAGAGTACCCACAAATAGCACCGAATGGGCCTAACATGGCCAAAAGTACCGATAGAGCACCCACATATAGCACCCCATTGGCCTAAGTTGGCCAAAAGTACCGATAGAGTATCCACAAAGAGCACCCAATTGGCCTAAGTTGGCCAAAAGTACCGCCAAGTAGCACCATAGAGGCCCGAGTAGAGCGAAATGTGGGCCAAATTGAACATTTGAAAATTTTTACAAGTCCAAAAAATTTTCTAAGTCCAGAAAATTTTCTAAGTCCAAAGAGTTGGACAAATTTCCTTAGGCCCAAAGGTTGCACTGAATGTTCCTAAGTTGGCCATCAGTACCCATGAAGTATCGCGAAGGTTCACCCGAAAGACACAATATGCCCTAAAGTACCCACAGAGTACCCACAAGTTGCACCCAATTGGCCTAAGTTGGCCAAAAGTACCGACAAGTACCACCATAGAAGCCCGAGTAGAGCGAAATGTGGGCCAAAGTACCGAGTAGTTGCCACAAATGCCCAAATGGATACCAAAATGTGGTACCAAGTACCTAACTGTTGCAACAAATGCTAGCTTTCTGACCAAAAGCTGTGGGTCAATTTCGTAGAAGAACCGCCTAGGCGAAAAGGCAAAAATCGCCGAAGCAAAAAGGAGATACTCATAGGGCGCTTTACTAGAGTTGGGAACTTGAGAATTTTTGTGTCCGAGACTTTGGGCAACTTCGCGGCCGCCCCCTTAAAGTAAAAGATTTTCTCTGGGTGCCTAAAATTCGCAATTCCCGCAAAGTCGGGAAGACGTTAAAGTTTTTGCCCAAAAAATGGCCATCGATTTAAGGTGATTTTCCAATAAGAAAATGCTTCCTATTTTGAATTTTTTCGAATATTTCCTAAACTAAGCGTCGGAGCACATGGCCGTGGAGGAACTTTTGGTAGCTTTTGGCAAGGGCTATCGGATGAAATAATGCGAAAGGCCATCGGAGCGATATTGGATTAATGCGGGCCCATAAACGTACCTAAGAAGTGAAAATTGGTACCTTGCACGCAGGATGCAAGAAATGCTTGAGTGTTAACCATCATCGGTACCAAGTACCTAGGTTATATCGAGTGCGTAGATGGAAGTCGGTACCAAAGGGAAACCTTCCTAGGCTAGGTGCACGCAAGTGAGTATGGATCGATCAGTAGAAAGATGGGAAGCCATAGGAAACCTTCCTAGGCTAGGTGCACGCAAGTGAGTATGGATCGATCAGTAGAAAGATGGGAAGCCATAGGAAACCTTCCTAGGCTAGGTGCACGCAAGTGAGTATGGATCGATCAGTAGAAAGATGGGAAGCCCAAGGAAACCTTCCTAGGCTAGGTGCACGCAAGTGAGTATGGATCGATCAGTAGAAAGATGGGAAGCCATAGGAAACCTTCCTAGGCTAGGTGCACGCAAGTGAGTATGGATCGATCAGTAGAAAGATGGGAAGCCATAGGAAACCTTCCTAGGCTAGGTGCACGCAAGTGAGTATGGATCGATCAGTAGAAAGTGGGAAGCCCATTACCAAATGCCCTAGTGAAGACCGTAAACGAATATCATGAACCGAGAAGGAGCACCAAATGCCCTAGTGAAGACCGTAAACGAATATCATGAACCGAGAAGGAGCACCAAATGCCCTAGTGAAGACCGTAAACGAATATCATGAACCGATAAGGAGCACCAAATGCCCTAGTGAAGACCGTAAACGAATATCATGAACCGAGAAGTAGCAACGAATGCCTGAAAAAGTACCAAGTCCTCGGTATAGAGTAACGAGAGTTAACCGCCGTGATGTATGCAATGTGGGCAGCCATTGCATGGGTTCTGGACTTGGTTCGCGAATAACTTTTTTGCTAGACATCGGACAAAGTTGACGTGGAAGAACGAAATGTAGCATTTGATGCCACCTATCCAAAACTTTTTCAAGATTGAAGATCCGATCGATACAGCCTGAGTTATAGGCAAAAGTTGGTGCAAAAACGAGCATTTTTAATGGTGAAAAATCGGTACTCCTCGAATAGCTCCTGTTGGAAGCATCGGACCACATGGTCGTGGAGGAACATATTGTAGCGCGCGGTGTCAAGTATCGACACCCAAAACCGCATGTCCGATGGACGGAAAATGACCAAGTTATAGTGAAAACTTGGTTGCACCAAATTCCCGAAGAAGTGCAACGAGAAGGTGAATGCGATGGTTGTTCGTCGAATAGCTCCGGCCACAGACATGGTAGCGATTAGTGGTGCATGGAAGAAATCTAGCCACAAGTGCCATCTACCCATGGCCAGAAGAAAGTGTGGCCATATCTTGGATACCGGCGGAGCTATGGGGCAAATATGGGCCAAAAATGGTGCAAGTTGGACCAAAAATCCGACCAAGTGCGCGAGGCGCTTTCGTGAATAGCTCCGGCCACAGACATGGTAGCGATTAGTGGTGCATGGAAGAAATCTAGCCACAAGTGCCATCTACCCATGGCCAGAACAAAGTGTGGCCATATCTTGGATACCGGCGGAGCTATGGGGCAAATATGGGCCAAAAATGGTGCTAGTTGGACCAAAAATCCGAAAAAGTACCTAGGTAAATGCGATGGTTGTTCGTCGAATAGCTCCGGCCACAGACATGGTAGCGATTAGTGGTGCATGGAAGAAATCTAGCCACAAGTGCCATCTACCCATGGCCAGAAGAAAGTGTGGCCATATCTTGGATACCGGCGGAGCTATGGGGCAAATATGGGCCAAAAATGGTGCAAGTTGGACCAAAAATCCGACCAAGTGCGCGAGGCGCTTTCGTGAATAGCTCCGGCCACAGACATGGTAGCGATTAGTGGTGCATGGAAGAAATCTAGCCACAAGTGCCATCTACCCATGGCCAGAAGAAAGTGTGGCCATATCTTGGATACCGGCGGAGCTATGGGGCAAATATGGGCCAAAAATGGGTAAAATTGTACGGTCCAAAGCCAAGGGTAAATTTTTTTATTCCTCTAATAACTTCTAGCACAGACATTGAATCGGTTGGTGATGTATGGATGAAATGTAGCAAACAGTTGGAACTACCCATAAAATCTTAAAGATTGACGATCCAATGTATAGAACCGGAGTAATGTGCGATACTTGGTGAAAAATCGAGTGAAAAATTAGCTATAAACTGTTTTTGGCCCATAACTCGAATACTAGACATCGGAAGGGGGGGTCGTAGAACGATTTTTTGTTGCCCTATCGATTCCCTATCGAACGAGCAAAAGTTGTTTTTTTGACCAAAAAGGACCCCTACTCTAGTAAAATTGGCCTGATTTTACTAGTCCCCGGTACCCGTACAGGCAAAATGAGCAAAATGCTCAAGTATGAATGGTTTTTGGCCCATAACTCGAATACTAGACGTCGCAGGGGGGTGTCATGGAACAATTTTTGGTAGCCCTTGAAATTATCTATCGAATGACATATACTTGATTTTTGGCCAAAAAGTTCCCTAGACTAGTAAAAATCGCATCATTTTACTAGAGTCGGGTACCCTGGACGAAAAACCGCTATAATTGCGGTTTTTGGCTAATAACTCGAATACTAGACGTCGCAGGGGGGTGTCGTGGAACAATTTTTGGTAGCCCTTGAAATTATCTATCGAATGACATATACTTGATTTTTGGCCAAAAAGTTCCCTAGACTAGTAAAAATCGCATCATTTTACTAGAGTCGGGTACCCTGGACGAAAAAC
The DNA here is from genome assembly GCF_943734845.2 of Anopheles funestus. NCBI lineage: Eukaryota > Metazoa > Arthropoda > Insecta > Diptera > Culicidae > Anopheles > Anopheles funestus. The sequence continues at coordinate 54,016 of NW_026045201.1, forward strand.
CGCTATAATTGCGGTTTTTGGCTAATAACTCGAATACTAGACGTCGCAGGGGGGTGTCGTGGAACAATTTTTGGTAGCCCTTGAAATTATCTATCGAATGACATATACTTGATTTTTGGCCAAAAAGTTCCCTAGACTAGTAAAAATCGCATCATTTTACTAGAGTCGGGTACCCTGGACGAAAAACCGCTATAGTTGCGGTTTTTGGCTAATAACTCTAATACTAGACGTCGGAGGGGGGTGTCGTGGAACAATTTTTGGTAGCCCTTGAAATTATCTATCGAATGACATATACTTGATTTTTGGCCAAAAAGTTCCCTAGACTAGTAAAAATCGCATCATTTTACTAGAGTCGGGTACCCTGGACGAAAAACCGCTTAAGTTGCGGTTTTTGGCTAATAACTCGAATACTAGACGTCGCAGGGGGGTGTCGTGGAACAATTTTTGGTAGCCCTTGAAATTATCTATCGAATGACATATACTTGATTTTTTGACCAAAAAGTTCCTAGACTAGTAAAAATCGCATCATTTTACTAGAGTCGGGTACCCTGTACGAAAAACCGCTATAGTTGCGGTTTTTGGCCAATAACTCGAATACTAGACGTCGGAGGGGGGTGCCGTAGAACAATTTTTTGTAGCCCTTGAAATTACCTTTCGAATGATATATAGTGGTTTTTTGGTCAAACAGTGACCCCGAGACTAGTAACCCTCCATACACAAAACCGCCTAAAAAGTTTTGGTTTTGCAAAATTTTGAAAAGTGCGTCAAAAAAATTTTTTCAAAAAGTACCAAATCGTGATCAGAACTCACTATAGACCATAAAAAGTGAAATCCGATGGTCATTTGCAACACTTGGTCAATCGAGAAAAATTTCACTTTTTTACTAGAGTCGGGTACCCTGAACGAAAAATCGCTCAAGTGATGGTTTTTGGCCAATAACTCGAATACTAGACGTCGGAGGGGGGTGCCGTAGAACAATTTTTTGTAGCCCTTGAAATTACCTTTCGAATGATATATAGTGGTTTTTTGGTCAAACAGTGACCCCGAGACTAGTAACCCTCCATACACAAAACCGCCTACAAAAACTTTGTTTTGAAAAATTTTGAAAAGTTCAAAAAAATTTTTTTTTCAAAAACTACTAAAACGTGATAAGAACTTACTATAGACCATAAAAAGTGATATCCGATGATAATTTGCAAAAGTTGGTAACTAGTAAAAAATTTCACTTTTTTACTAGAGTCGGTGCAACGAGAAAAAAAAAGTCCGTGATGGAGAAAAATGGCACGTTTTCCACGCCTGTACGCTTTCGTTTACTATATAGGGGGTAGGTGAGCCAGAAGCATGATTTTGACTGAGTATGTATCTTTATGAATTGGACCCTTCTAAATCGATTGAGACTACCCCCAGGACGATCGGACGACTGCTTCTGGCTCAAAATGTGGTTTTTAGATTTTGATCGTCAATTATGAGAGAAAAAATCGATTAGAAGTAAAGATACGAAATGCTTGGTCTAAGTTGGGAAACGACTTCGGATATTTGTTGGACGTTGTCGTAGAAGGTCCGAGGACCAAGGAAAAGTGATTTCCAAGTGGATTTATGCACTATTAGTCGATGGTAAGATGTGAAATTAGTAGAACTTACCATACAGTTTGCGAAGTTGAAGCAATCGGTTGGTGAATATGGTACTGTCTGTCCAATTTGGTGGTTCGGAATGAGTGAAACGATGTTGATGATGGATAGACGTTCCGATTGCCCCCGATCGGGGAACAAATAGTGGTCTTTAAGGTCCAAGTACCTATGTTTTGGTAAGCAGAACTGAGAGTTAAAGGATGAAAGTCGGCCATTCCTAATATCATCCTATCGGTGGTTCGCGAGTTGTTTGAGGACCGGAGCAGCTCGCGATGAAACGGTCCTAGGGTATTGGTTATCCATCCAAGGAAGAGTAAATGCGATCCTAGATGTGTGTCGTTGGCCGTTCTACCGGCATCGCCTATAGATGAGATATCGACGGGCATGCCTTACTCGAAAGTTGAATTCTAGGATCGATGGTCAAACAGACCTATGAGCGATAAACCAAACTGAACACGTATTGATGTCGGCTTTTCCTATCATTTGATGCCGCAGGTTGTTTAGGGACCGGAGCAACTTGCGGCCGAGACGGTCCCCGGGGGTTTCTTTCTCCAAGGAGTGGAAACTATTAAGCAAGAGTTGTAGCAAGATACGATCCTCTGATGTGTCGTTGGCCGTTCATGCGGTATCGCCTGTCGATGAGATATCGATGGGCATGCCTTACTCTACCGACCTTCTAATTGAGAGTATTAATCAGGGATCGATGGTCAAACAAGACCAATGAGCGATAAACCAAACTGAACACGTATTGATGTCGGCTTTTCCTATCATTTGATGCCGCAGGTTGTTTAGGGACCGGAGCAGCTTGCGACCGAGACGGTCCCCGGGGGTTTCTTTCTCCAAGGAGAAGAAACGATTAAGCAAAAGTTGTAGCAAGATACGATCCTCTGATGTGTCGTTGGCCGTTCAAGCGGTATCGCCTGTCGATGAGATATCGATGGGCATGCCTTACTCTCCCGACTGGATTACTGAGAGTTTAATCAGGGATCGATGGTCAAACAGACCAATGAGCGATAAACCAAACTGAACACTTATTGATGTCGGCATTTCCTATCATTTGTCGCAGGTTGTTTAGGGACCGGAGCAGCTTGCGACCGAGACGGTCCCCGGGGGTTTCTTTCTCTAAGGAGTGGAAACGATTAAGCAAAAGTCGTAGCAATAATCGATCACCTGATGTGTCGTTGGCCGTTCTTGCGGTATCGCCTGTCGATGAGATATCGATGGGCATGCCTTACTCTCCTGACTGTTTAATTGAGAGTTATAATCAGGGATCGATGGTCAAAAAGACCTATGAGCGATAAACCAAACTGAACACGTGTTGATGTCGGCATTTCCTATCATTTGTCGCAGGTTGTTTAGGGACCGGAGCAGCTTGCGACCGAGACGGTCCCTTCCCGAAAGATGGTGAACCGAGTCGTCTGGCGTAAAAACCGGACGACTCGAAAGGGCTTGACCCTTTCAAGTGAGCGATAATCACATTCTACGCTCAGTTCGACAGCTACAAGGCAATCACTCGCTATGTTCAGAGCTAATACATGCAACATGCCGGCATTGTTTCCACCGACGCATGGATTCAAGACTGGTGCACTTATTAGTTAAACCGTTCGCCTCCGGGTGTTTCGAGTTCAAGTCTGGATGAGGATTGATCTTGCTGGTAATAGCTTGAGCCCCTGAATAAGGGGTCGAAGCGTACATCTTGAGACCATGTACAACATATTACCAAATCGGCACCATGGGTTCGGGTGCAAGTGATGTAACCGTGAAAGATGTTGAGCAGCCCAACATCGGTTTACACACGCATAATAGGAAGGCAGCGCTGTCGACTGGTCAGTCGTGTAAGAAGTGTGCATTATCGATCACAAATATATTGGTGATCTGTAGGTTGCGCATACACCATGCCCGGTGTAAAGTGCCGTGGTCCCCCCCGGGGGGCTGCATCAAACCGTTCGCCACGCGAACTACCCAATGGAACGAACTCTATGCATTTAATAAGAAGAAGAGATGATAATGAAACACGGTCGATTTAAGAGTTGAAAACGTTGAAATACCTATAAGCAAGTCTTAAGTTGGTGGTGACCGTTACGCCCCAACAAATTGGTGCCTTACCCTACACCAAAGAGCCATTCAACATGGTTCAAGTGAGCGATAATCACGCTCTACGCTCAGTATGACAGCTGCAAGGCAATCACTCGCTAAGTTCAGAGCTAATACATGCAACACGCCGGCATTGTTTCCACCGACGCATGGATTCAAGACTGGTGCACTTATTAGTTAAACCGTTCGCCTCCAGGTGTTTCGAGTTCAAGTCTGGATGAGGATTGTTCTTGCTGGTAATAGCTTGAGCCCCTGAATAAGGGGCCGAAGCGTACATCTTGAGAGTAAATGTACAACATATTACCAAATCGGCACCGTGGGTTCTGGTGCAAGTGATGTAACCATGAAAGATGTTGAGCAGCCCAACATCGGTTTACACACGCATAAGGGGTTTATTGTTATCTGTAGGTTGCGCATACACCATACCCGGTGTAAAGTGCCGTGGTCCCCCAGGGGGCTGCATCAAAACGTTCGCCATGCGAACTACCCAATGGAACGAACTCGATGTATTGAAAGAGATGAACAATTAATAGCGAGAATAGGGGCCCGGAAGCAATTCCGCGGCCCTACGGTCGATTCAAGAGTTGAAACGTTGTACAATCGTGGATAGCACCTAGTGCTAATATGGTGAGAGATAATGTGTGAGGAAATTTAGTTTCCTAAAGTTTAGTTAGTGGTTTCCGTTGTGCCCTAACAAACTTAAAGTTGGTGGTGACCGTTACACCCCAACAAATTGGTGCCTTACCCAACACCAAAGAGCCATTCCATATGGTTCTAGAGAGAGAGAGTTGTGTGGAAATTTATTTCCCACTAAGCGAGTGTGTGTCTGTAGTGGAACGAATTCTGGTTGATCCTACCAGTAATATACGCTTGTCTCAAAGGTTAAGCCATGCATGTCTAAGTACAAACATAAATGAATGTGAAACCGCATAAGGCTCAGTATAACAGCTATAATTCACAAGATCATCCTACCACTAGTTACTTGGATAACTGTGGAAAATCCAGAGCTAATACATGCAACATGCCGGGACTGTTGCCCTCGCGGGTAGCTGAACTGGTGCACTTATTAGTTAAACCAATCGCCTCCGGGCGGCTTGAGTTGAAGTCTGGATAAGGACGCAGATCGTATGGTCGCTTGTCGACTGACGACAGATCTTTCAAATGTCTGCCCTATCAACTATTGATGGTAGTGTAGAGGACTACCATGGTTGCGACGGGTAACGGGGAATCAGGGTTCGATTCCGGAGAGGGAGCCTGAGAAATGGCTACCACATCCAAGGAAGGCAGCAGGCGCGTAAATTACCCAATCCCAGTACGGGGAGGTAGTGACGAGAAATAACAATATGGACCTCTCTAACGATGGTCCATAATTGGAATGAGTTGAGTATAAATCCTTCAACAAGGATCAAGTGGAGGGCAAGTCTGGTGCCAGCAGCCGCGGTAATTCCAGCTCCACTAGCGTATATTAAAGTTGTTGCGGTTAAAACGTTCGAAGTTGATTGCCCGTCCAGACACGTGACCGCCACGGGCGCCCGGTTACACGCCGGGGCCGTTCGTGCGCGCGCTCACGGCTGCGACTCACAATGGTGTACTTGGGCGTTACTCTGTGAACGAGTACCGTGCTACCGGTTAACTCCGGCACGGGCTCCTCATGGTGCTCAAGATACTCACATTTACCTTGAACAAATTAGAGTGCTCAAAGCAGGCTAAGACAAAGCGTCCGGCCCCCCCGTGGGGTTGGCGTTGGCCGAGAATAATCTTGCATGGAATAATGGAATATGACCTCGGTTTATACGATTTCGTTGGTTTGTCAGAAACCTAGAGGTAATGATTAACAGAAGTAGTTGGGGGCATTGGTATTACGGCGCGAGAGGTGAAATTCGTAGACCGTCGTAGGACCAACTGAAGCGAAAGCGTTTGCCATGGATGCTTTCTTTAATCAAGAACGAAAGTTAGAGGATCGAAGGCGATTAGATACCGCCCTAGTTCTAACCGTAAACGATGCCAATTAGCAATTGGGAGACGCTACCCCTATTCGGTGCTCTCAGTCGCTTCCGGGAAACCAAAATCGGGTTCCGGGGGAAGTATGGTTGCAAAGTTGAAACTTAAAGGAATTGACGGAAGGGCACCACAAGAAGTGGAGCTTGCGGCTTAATTTGACTCAACACGGGAAAATTTACCAGGTCCAAACTTATCGAGGTAAGACAGATTGATAGCTCTTTCTCAAATTTAAGGGTAGTGGTGCATGGCCGTTCTTAGTTCGTGGAATGATTTGTCTGGTTAATTCCGATAACGAACGTGACTCAAACATGCTAACTAGAACGCTGTCAGCAGTGCGCCTCCGGGCGCACCTGACGTTACAGCCGGGCGGCGCCTTCACGGGCGGTCGTCGGCTACGTTTGCCCTGCTTAGCGGGACAACTTGTGTTTAGCAAGCTGAGAATGAGCGATAACAGGTCCGTGATGCCCTTAGATGTTCTGGGCTGCACGCGTGCTACAATGTGGGTCGCAGCGTGTTCTCGCCAATAGGCGCCCCCATTCCGAGAGGAACGGGAAATCACTAAAATGCCCATCTAGTCGGGATTGGGGACTGCAACGGTCCCCATGAACCTGGAATTTCTAGTAAGCACTAGTCATTAGCTAGTGCTGATTACGTCCCTGCCCTTTGTACACACCGCCCGTCGCTACTACCGATGGATTATTTAGTGAGGTTTCTGGAGGCTTACCTTCCGCGGTTCCTTCGTGAGCTGCAGCTGGCATGGCTGAAGTTGACCGAACTTGATGATTTAGAGGAAGTAAAAGTCGTAACAAGGTTTCCGTAGGTGAACCTGCGGAAGGATCATTACTGATGATCGTCCGCGAGTGACCAACCATGGGCTGCCTTCGGTGTAGCTCGGTCGCTCGCTTGCTATGTGTCAGAATTTGTTGAAAGCCAACTCGTTCGTTGTACACTTTGATGGGTGACCATCACTGTGTCTCCGTGCCGAGCTAGATCTCCCCTAGCCGTAAGGCACTTGAACGCCCCTTCGACGACGAGTTGCATGTGTGTGGTATGTGTCAGAATCTGGTGAAGCTTTCTGCATGTGATGTGCCTTGTGTGGATCCGTGGCCATTGCATTGTGTCTGGTGCTTAGATACCCAGACACTTAGAACGCTTGCGCGGAAAGCAAACTCGATCGTTGTACACTTTGATGGGTGACCATCACTGTGTCTCCGTGCCGTGCTAGATCTCCCCTAGCCGTAAGGCACTTTGAACGCCCCTTCGACGACGAGTTACAAGAGTGTGGTATGTGTCATAATCTGGTGAAGCTTTCTGCATGTGATGTGCCTTGTGTGGATCCGTGGCCATTGCATTGTGTCTGGTGTGTAGGTACCCAGACACTTAAGCAAACTCGATCGTTGTACACTGTGATGGGCGAGCATCACTGTGTCTCCGTGCCGTGTAAGAGCTCCCCTGGCCATCAGGCACTTGAAAGGTCCTTCGACGACGAGTTACAATAGTGGTGTGTTAGATACGTCAGGTGATGGTATCTACTGTTGTGCAATACGTATCCGGCCACGGCACGGAACGAACGGGAACTGTGGTGCAGACATACAAAGAGTTAAGCCTATTAGTCATTAACTCTAAGGACGGGGCCATGGGGCGGTACGCAAAGGATACGGATGAGCGAGTATGCAGGCCCAATACTCAATAGCTCGATCCGATCCAAGCACATGAGTTGACTGCGGCGCCAGGTTAACCAATGTGCTAGATTCTATTTGGCCAGTAGAATCTTGTGTCTTATGCGATTTGATACCAAGACACCAGAACGAAAGTTAGTTGAAGAGTTATTAAACTCTTATGAAGTATGGTTGTGCAATCACAACTTATGACTTTAACCTATAAAGTGGATATGGACTTGCAATTATAACATGGAATCTCTACACACCCCATGAGCTCGATCCAATCCACGCACACGAGTTGCCTGAGTAGCGACAGGTATACCGATGTGCAATACGTATCCGGCCACGGCACGGAACGAACGGGAACTGTGGTGCAGACATACAAAGAGTTAAGCCTACTAGTCATTAACTCTAAGGACGGGGCCATGGGGCGGTACGCAAAGGATACGGATGAGCGAGTATGCAGGCCCAATACTCAATAGCTCGATCCGATCCAAGCACATGAGTTGACTGCGGCGCCAGGTTAACCAATGTGCTAGATTCTATTTGGCCAGTAGAATCTTGTGTCTTACGCGATTTGATACCAAGACACCAGAACGAAAGTTAGTTGAAGAGTGATTAAACTCTTATGAAGAATGGTTGTGCAATCACAACTTATGACTTTAACCTATAAAGTGGATATGGACTATCAATTATAACATGGGGCACACACCATGTTCTCGATCCAATCCACGCACACGAGTTGCCTGAGTAGCGACAGGTATACCGATGTGCAATACGTATCCGGCCATAGGCACGGAACGAACAGGAACTGTGGTGCAGACATACAAGGGCCATGGGGCGGTACGCAAAGGATACGGATGAGCGAGTATGCAGGCCCAATACTCAATAGCTCGATCCGATCCAAGCACATGAGTTGACTGCGGCGCCAGGTTAACCGATGTGCTAAGAGAGTTGTTCCTGGGCCTTCAAAGTGACTTCAAAACTATCTTAGCGAATGGTGGCCATGGGCGTAGACATGAGCCACAAGTCACAAGGCCTGGGACTATTGGGTAATAAAGACAACTTAGTCAGAAAGTTAGTCTTTGGACGTACCACCG
>NW_026045201.1:67500-90000 GCF_943734845.2 Anopheles funestus
TGCTCGAGCCGCATTTCTCGCAACATTCCGGCGCTGGTTGCGAGCGATAGCCACCGAGTTGTCGGGGAGGCGTGCGGCTGACAGCTGGTCCTGCGCGGCTAACTCCTCCCTTTCCGCATTCCAGCCATCTTGCAGCTCGTCGGTGATCCGTGCGACGAACTCGCAAATGCCGCTCCACCTCTCCGGGCTCTCAAGCAAGGCTGCCTCGAAGCCCTCGGGGGTGATCTGGTTCGATCTCCCCGCCTCGAACAGCACCTCTCGTTCAGCGGCAAAACGCGGACAGCAAAATACGACGTGTTCCGCCGTCTCGGCAACGCCAGGACATCTGGGGCAGTCCGGGGACGACGTGAAGCCCATCCGGCACAGGTAGTCACGGAAAAATCCGTGGCCAGACAATACCTGCGCCAACTGGAACGTCACGTCTCCATGCTTCCGTGACTGCCATGCCCTCACGTCGGGTATCACTCGATGCGTCCACCGAGTGTACCGACTGGCGTCTTCGCTGGCAGCATCCGCGTCCCACCGCTGCTGCCACTGTTCAAACGTCCGGTCACGCTCCAGCTCCCGAACGCCAGACCTGGAGATCTCGTTGGCTGGATCGTTCAGCCGTTGATGGACCCTGCTGTCCTCCTCTATCTGCAGGCATATTGGAATGAGACCGGCCAGCAGCACGGCCGTCTCACCCCTCACCGTCCGGAAAGCCCGACACACACGAATGGCCGTTGTCCTCTGCACGCGCTGCACCAATCTACGGCATTGGCGCAGCTGCAGCCCCTCCGACCATACTGGGGCCCCGTAGCGCAGGATGGAGTCCGCTACGGCCGCCAGCAGTCGGGCACGCGACGACTTCGGTCCACTGTGGTTCGGCATGAGGCGCGTGACGGCCTCCGCGACCTTCATGGCCTTCGCTGCAGCCTGCTGAACGTGCGGCAACCATGACAGGTGGTCGTGCAACCAAACTCCAAGATAGCGGATGGAGCGCTGGGATTGCACGACCACACCTCCGATGTTGATGCTCACGACCGGATGACGCTTCAGGGTGGAGATGAGCGTCATTTCCGTCTTCTCTGGCGCCAACGAGAGACGGTTCCGGTCCAACCAGTCCATGATTACCGCGATGGCTCGTTCAGCAGTCGAGGAAGCGGCTTGGGGTGTCGTTGCAGGGACCAAGACGACAAGGTCATCAGCGTAGCCAATAACCTCGGCCCCCTCAGGCAACTGGACACCCAGGACCCCGTCGTACAGCACGTTCCAAAGCGTGGGTCCCAAAATGGAACCCTGTGGAACGCCCGCACTGATGTTCCGCTCGACAGGGCCCTCGCTGGTGTCGATAACCAGCCGCCGGTCCTCGAAATAGCTCCTCAGTATCTGCTGCAGCGATGACGGTACCCCCTTGTCCCTCAGCGCGTTGGCGATGGCTTGCCAGGGCGCAGAGTTAAAGGCGTTGCGGATATCAAGTGCCACCACCATCAGGCAGCGCTTGTCTCGGGCGTTGGTGCGGCGAAAGGACATGGCCGTCCTGCCCGCTTCGACAACGCGCTGGATCGCACTGATGGTGGATCTGCCTCGCCGGAAACCGTACTGCCCGTCCGACAGCCGTTCCGCATCCGGTTCCTCCAGGAACTCGTTGAGGCGGTTAAGAATTAGGCGCTCCAACACCTTGCCGAGTGCGTCGAGCATGCACAGCGGCCGGTAGGAGGAGCTTTCCCCGGGAGGCTTGCCAGGCTTTGGCAGCAGTACCAGTCGTTGCCTCTTCCAGGGCGCTGGAAACGCACCCCGGTCCAGGCAGTCCTGGTACAAACGGACGAAAACCTCCGGGTACTTCCTAATGGCCGTCTTAACCGCCGCGTTGGGGATACCGTCCAGTCCAGGCGCTTTCCGGTTCGCCATCGATCCCACGATGGACAACAGCTCGCCCACGGTGACAGGGGTCAACGAAGAACTCCGCTCCTCGGTGTCGACGCTCGATGATTCAGCGTCCGGCCAGTCAACAGGCGGATGTGTCGGGAACAGATCGTTGGCTATCCGCTCCAACACGACACGGTCAGTCTCAGGTGGCACGAAGCAGCCACGAAGACGAGACATGACCACCCGATAACCGGCCCCAAACTCGTTGGTTTCCGCCTGTTGAATCAGCTCATCGAGCTGCGCTCGCTTGCTGGCCCGGACAGCCTTCTCGACGGCTCTCCTCGCCGACCGATGATGTGCAGCCACAATGCTGCGCTCCTGCAGGTCGGTGGTACGAAGCATCCGCTCATGCACGGTCGAACACTCCTCCCGAAGACGCAAGATCTCCGGAGTCCACCAGAAGAGGTCTCGATGGGGGTCACGATGCGACATGGTGACGCGCTCCATCGTGTCGTCGCATGCATCTAGCATGGCGTCGACCATCCCCTCCTGGCTGACGGCTCGTTCCGGAAAACCGGCCGTCTGGAGTGCGGCTGCGAATGCCTCCACCGAAAACTGCGTCGTCTTCCATCTACGGCCAGCGTGCCGAAACGTGGTAGACGGCGAAGAGGACCCCTGTCCCCGCTGGCGATGCTGCTGCTGTTGTCGCTGCTGCCTCCCGTTCAGGTGACGATGCTGCTGCTGCAGGTGCTGCTGCTGCTGGTGCTGCTGCTGCTGGTGCTGCTGCTGTTGTCGTCGCTGCTGGTCAAGAGTTGGAGGCCCCACGGTGAAGAAAATGTACCGGTGGTCCGACGCCGTATAGTGGCACGAAGTGGTGTTCGCTGCCACCTCCCAAGTGTCTGGACGAGCAATGGATGCGCTCGCGAAAGACACATCCACGACACTGGGAGTGGCGACTCCGTTGCCCACGAACGTCGGGACCGATCCTTGGTTCAGGACCACAAGCCCAAGCTGCCGAATTGTATCGAGCAGCTCTTCACCGCGCCGGGTGGTACGTTGGCTACCCCACTCCTCATTCCAGGCGTTGAAATCGCCTGCCAGGACGATGCGAGGGTGGGGTTGGGCCTCCAACTCCACCGCCTCCAGAAGTTGCTCGAACTCGCCGGCGTTGAGACGTGGAGGGGCGTAACAGCTGATGAAGACCACCCCTCCAATCTGCGCAGCAGCCAACCCGGGCATGGCACAGCGCCAGACCCGCTGGATCGGAAGGTGGCCGGTCGCCACCACAGCTGCTCTCCCCGACGAATCCACCGTCCAGTTTCCGCTGCCCTCTGGAGGTCGGTACACCTCTGACAGCAGCAGCACGTCGACCCGCTTAGTGCGGGCTGTTTGCAGGGCCAGATCCTGAGCAGTGCGTCCACCACCCAGGTTGACCTGCATCACCCTCACTACACCCGACACTGTTGACCTTGTCGGCACGATGAGTGGCCCACTCGATGGGGCCCCTGGCAGACAATGCACTTAGCTGCCGACGTGCACTGACTAACGCGGTGGCCTACCTCGCCACACTGCAAACACTGACCCGTCCGGTCAGTTGAAGAACGGCAGTCCCGCGCCAGGTGCCCCATCAGCAGGCAACGGAAGCAGCGCTGACGGTCGAGCGGCTTCTTCGGCACTTCGCGGATGCCGCTGACACATTGGCAGAGTGTCAACTTCTGACCAATGAGACTCCGTGCCTTGGCCAGTGGGAGTCGAACACGCGCTCGCTTTGTGCCATCACGGAGCTCCCAAAGCTCGACGTGAGTGATGCCAGCCGCTGACCCCAGCTTCTCCTCAATGGCAAGCTTCACGTCACTCTCTTTGGCCAGAGAGTCGACGTTGGTGATGAGAAGCTCACCCATCTCCGTCACCACTCGTGCCTCGCCATCCTCACCTAGCGCTAGCTGGATCCGGCGAGCCAGCTCCGCGCTATCGACGTTCTTCCGCAACGGTACAAGCAGATGACCTTGCACGGTCCGGCGCCCCATGCCGATGTCTGCCCTGACGTCCTGCAGCTCCTGAGATGTACGCAGCTTCACGTACATCTCTGTCCAGGTTTTGTCCGAACCTGGGACCACCGCAATGCGGTCAGGACGCGGAGGACGCCCCTTAGACTGGGCACGATGCTGCTGATGTTGTTGCTGCTGACTCTGCTGCTGCTGCTGGCGCATCTGAGGTGGCCGGTACGGCTGGCCCACCTGCTGCGGTTGCTGCTGCTGCTGAGTCGAACGTTGCGATCGGCTCTTCCGACCGCTCACGACCGTAGCCCAGGACATCTGCTGCTGTTGCCGCTGCTGCTGACGTTGCGGTTGCTGCTGCTGCTGCTGCTGCTGGCCATTAGCCGACACTGCGACCGTCCGTCGCTGCGGCTGTGGCTGGCTGCGCTGCTGCTGCTGCTGCTGCTGCTGCCGCTGTTGTTGTTGCTGCTGCCGCTGCTGCTGCTGCTGCCGCTGCTGCTGCTGCTGCTGCTGCTGCTGCTGCTGCAGTTGCGAAGCTTTCTTCGCACGGTTGCGCTGCTGCCGGCTGCGTTTTGTCCTGGCACTGCCCTGACCAACAGGCTGTGCCGAGGAATGAAGCGCCGTCAAGGAACGCATGCCCTCTTGAAGCGCTTCCAGCGTACACTTCAGGGCCACTTCACGTTCCCGGCTAAGTCGCAGCTCTTCCGTCAGCGACTCGATCTGTTTGGCGAAGTTCTCCAGCATCTTGTGCTGGAAAGCCAGCACCGACGCTTCGCCATCGTCGTGGGGAGCCACGGTTGAAGACATCTCCCCTGCCGCTACCACTGGCGGCACCACCGTCTGCTCGAGAAGAGAGGCGTCGGAAAATTCCGCATCGTCCTCCTCCTCGGAATTATCAGCCTCGGACGGAACCGCCACCGTTGGTCCGGCCGGCCGTGGTGTCTCCGGTAAAGGGGAAGGGGTATCGGACCGCTTCCGAGGCGTGGACGACGACCGCACCCCGGAACGAAGCACCCGCCCCTCCATTCTCCGCTCCTTTCACAAAAAACCGCCTGCACGAATCGTTCAGACGGAACAAGGGAATATTCCCTTCAACATCTGCCAAGGTAACGACCGTCCGTCGCTAGAGCCCCTTTGGCAGATTTCCCGTCCGCGGATCGCAAGAATAAAAAACTCCCACTTTTTTCTTTATTAAAAACAATTTCGCAAGAGAAAACCGCAAGAATAAGAATTTTTAATAAATTCCGCAAGAGATTCAAGAAAACACCAAAAAACGGGTTCGTCGCCTGCTGACGCGTTGAAGTCTCTCGTTTTGGCGTTCCCGGGGAAGGATTCGGAGCCAAAGAACCGTTCCCGGTCTCCTGCTAAGCGTTCCCGGTCTCCGGCTGCGCGTTCTCACTCTCTGACCGCTAAGCGCCGGAAAGGTATGCAATTCGCATCGAGTTTTATAGCACCGTAACGCTTCGTAACGCTGGTGTCCCGGCTAAGCGCTACCGCTACCGGTCACTGGTGGCGCTGCAGACGTCGAAGAGAAGGTGGTTGCTGTCTTCGCTGGAAGTTGCGGAACCCGCCACGGGTGGCGCTGTCGTCATAAAAAGGGAGCTTTTACGTTGGGTTGTTGTCCTCACTGCTCGAAAACGCTTCGTGGTGTTGTTGATGACACAAACACACGCGACGACACACCTGACGCCACCGTACCACGCTGTTGCACGCACTTTCACGTCGAGTTTTTACTGTTTATCTCTTTTTAAAAGCACTTTACGTCGCTGGAAAACGATAGTTTATGCTCCCTAGCATGTGTTTTACCACTTTTCCAATGTTCTAACACGGTATTTCGATATTTATTCGCCACTGAAGTTCCCCATACAAAGTGTATGGGGACACTTTAAACTGAGTTTTAGCGCAGTAAATTGAAGTAAAACGATTTCCTTTTTCAATATTCGCTAAGAATGACACTCAATTCGCCCTTTTCGACTATTGTTCCGCTATTTATAAGCACTTTTGCACAATATTTTTGCAAAAAAATACGGAGCGACACAAAGCACGTCTAAACTGCTGGCTTGACAGCTACGCACACACAGGGATAACTGGCTTGTGGCCGCCAAGCGTTCATAGCGACGTGGCTTTTTGATCCTTCGATGTCGGCTCTTCCTATCATTGTAAAGCAAAATTTACCAAGCGTAGGATTGTTCACCCTTTCAAGGGAACGTGAGCTGGGTTTAGACCGTCGTGAGACAGGTTAGTTTTACCCTACTGGTGTGCATTGTTTGTCGCTATCTTAACGGAATTCCTGTGCAGTACGAGAGGAACCACAGGTACGGACCACTGGCTCAATACTAGTTCGAACGGACTATGGTATGACGCTACGTCCGCTGGATTATGCCTGAACGCCTCTAAGGTCGTATCCAATCCGAGCTGATAGCGCTTCTTATACCCATTAGGTGGTCGTAAGCTAGCGGGCCTAACAACCCTCCGAGAACCGTCCGTGCTGTCCATTGGCACACTGGCGTCTCATCCCCGCTTACTACTAGGCCGCAAAGGGCGGGTTCGCGCTGCACGTGTTAGTACCATACATGTTGGGAACACCGGTGGACGAGCTTGCCGACTGTGGATATCACTAGTTTCGACACCTACGACCGCCCGCAAACGACGGGACTACAGGCTGGGAGCTTCAAGTTGTAGAGATGCGTTCGCATCGATCCTCTCAGGCGACCCATGCTTGGTGGTTAGTGCTTGCGCGTGCGCGCCCCGTGTGTGCTGGAATTGGCCAACCAGTGCACATTGGTGGTGCGTACCGTGACTTGCACCATGTGACGAGAGTGTTGAAGAACACTGTGTGGTGACTCTATGCCTATGTGATGGGGTGCTTGTAACACACGACCGAACCGACGGCTCGTTGGATGGTCACGACAGTGTGGTGCAGGTGCGCCCATGTGTAACGAATACATTGAGTGCCGTTGGAGGTTAGCGGTTGGTTGGTTGCATGCTACAACTTCGCGTTGTACATGGGCTGGCCGCTGCGCTTCCTTCGGGTTGCCACTTGATGTTGATAGGGTTGATGTATTGTGTTCGTTGACTTTTGGTTCATTCCAAAAGTCTTCGGACTTAGATAATTTTACAAGTGTCGGCGCTCTCGGACCGAAAATAAGAAGACAACTAAGAAGAAAAAGAGAAAGAAGCTAATAGTGGAAAGTATTCTTCTTCAAAGAAGGAACAAAAATTTTACAAGTGTTGAAAAATTTCCTAAGTCCAAAAAATTTTCTAAGTCCAGAAAATTTTCTAAGTCCCACAAAATGGAACATGATGAAGAAGATACAGAAGTTGAAAATTTTTCTAAGTCCAAAAAATTTTCTAAGTCCAGAAAATTTTCTAAGTCCAAAGTGTTGAAACAATTTCCAAAGGCCCATAGGTTGCACTGAATTTTCCTAAGTTGGCCACAAGTACCCATGAGGTATCGAGAAGGTTCACCCGAAGGACATAATATGTCCCAAAGTACCGATAGAGCACCCACAAAGAGCACCCAATTGGCCTAAGTTGGCCAAAAGTACCGATAGAGTACCCACAAGTAGCACTGAGTTGGCCTAAGTTGGCCAAAAGTACCGATAGAGTACCCACAAATAGCACCGAATGGGCCTAAGTTGGCCAAAAGTACCGATAGAGTACCCACAAGAAGCACTGAGTTGGCCTAAGTTGGCCAAAAGTACCGATAGAGTACCCACAAATAGCACCCAGTTGGCCTAAGTTGGCCAAAAGTACCGATAGAGCACCCACAAGTAGCACCCAATTGGCCTATGTTGGCCAAAAGTACCGATAGAGTACCCACAAATAGCACCCAGTTGGCCTAAGTTGGCCAAAAGTACCGATAGAGCACCCACAAGTAGCACCCAATTGGCCTATGTTGGCCAAAAGTACCGATAGAGTACCCACAAATAGCACCGAATTGGCCTAAGTTGGCCAAAAGTACCGATAGAGTACCCACAAATAGCACCGCGTTGGCCTAAGTTGGCCAAAAGTACCGATAGAGTACCCACAAGTAGCACTGAGTTGGCCTAAGTTGGCCAAAAGTACTGATAGAGTACCCACAAATAGCACCGAATGGGCCTAACATGGCCAAAAGTACCGATAGAGTACCCACAAATAGCACCGAATGGGCCTAACATGGCCAAAAGTACCGATAGAGCACCCACATATAGCACCCCATTGGCCTAAGTTGGCCAAAAGTACCGATAGAGTATCCACAAAGAGCACCCAATTGGCCTAAGTTGGCCAAAAGTACCGCCAAGTAGCACCATAGAGGCCCGAGTAGAGCGAAATGTGGGCCAAATTGAACATTTGAAAATTTTTACAAGTCCAAAAAATTTTCTAAGTCCAGAAAATTTTCTAAGTCCAAAGAGTTGGACAAATTTCCTTAGGCCCAAAGGTTGCACTGAATGTTCCTAAGTTGGCCATCAGTACCCATGAAGTATCGCGAAGGTTCACCCGAAAGACACAATATGCCCTAAAGTACCCACAGAGTACCCACAAGTTGCACCCAATTGGCCTAAGTTGGCCAAAAGTACCGACAAGTACCACCATAGAAGCCCGAGTAGAGCGAAATGTGGGCCAAAGTACCGAGTAGTTGCCACAAATGCCCAAATGGATACCAAAATGTGGTACCAAGTACCTAACTGTTGCAACAAATGCTAGCTTTCTGACCAAAAGCTGTGGGTCAATTTCGTAGAAGAACCGCCTAGGCGAAAAGGCAAAAATCGCCGAAGCAAAAAGGAGATACTCATAGGGCGCTTTACTAGAGTTGGGAACTTGAGAATTTTTGTGTCCGAGACTTTGGGCAACTTCGCGGCCGCCCCCTTAAAGTAAAAGATTTTCTCTGGGTGCCTAAAATTCGCAATTCCCGCAAAGTCGGGAAGACGTTAAAGTTTTTGCCCAAAAAATGGCCATCGATTTAAGGTGATTTTCCAATAAGAAAATGCTTCCTATTTCGAATTTTTTCGAATATTTCCTAAACTAAGCGTCGGAGCACATGGCCGTGGAGGAACTTTTGGTAGCTTTTGGCAAGGGCTATCGGATGAAATAATGCGAAAGGCCATCGGAGCGATATTGGATTAATGCGGGCCCATAAACGTACCTAAGAAGTGAAAATTGGTACCTTGCACGCAGGATGCAAGAAATGCTTGAGTGTTAACCATCATCGGTACCAAGTACCTAGGTTATATCGAGTGCGTAGATGGAAGTCGGTACCAAAGGGAAACCTTCCTAGGCTAGGTGCACGCAAGTGAGTATGGATCGATCAGTAGAAAGATGGGAAGCCATAGGAAACCTTCCTAGGCTAGGTGCACGCAAGTGAGTATGGATCGATCAGTAGAAAGATGGGAAGCCATAGGAAACCTTCCTAGGCTAGGTGCACGCAAGTGAGTATGGATCGATCAGTAGAAAGATGGGAAGCCCAAGGAAACCTTCCTAGGCTAGGTGCACGCAAGTGAGTATGGATCGATCAGTAGAAAGATGGGAAGCCATAGGAAACCTTCCTAGGCTAGGTGCACGCAAGTGAGTATGGATCGATCAGTAGAAAGATGGGAAGCCATAGGAAACCTTCCTAGGCTAGGTGCACGCAAGTGAGTATGGATCGATCAGTAGAAAGTGGGAAGCCCATTACCAAATGCCCTAGTGAAGACCGTAAACGAATATCATGAACCGAGAAGGAGCACCAAATGCCCTAGTGAAGACCGTAAACGAATATCATGAACCGAGAAGGAGCACCAAATGCCCTAGTGAAGACCGTAAACGAATATCATGAACCGATAAGGAGCACCAAATGCCCTAGTGAAGACCGTAAACGAATATCATGAACCGAGAAGTAGCAACGAATGCCTGAAAAAGTACCAAGTCCTCGGTATAGAGTAACGAGAGTTAACCGCCGTGATGTATGCAATGTGGGCAGCCATTGCATGGGTTCTGGACTTGGTTCGCGAATAACTTTTTTGCTAGACATCGGACAAAGTTGACGTGGAAGAACGAAATGTAGCATTTGATGCCACCTATCCAAAACTTTTTCAAGATTGAAGATCCGATCGATACAGCCTGAGTTATAGGCAAAAGTTGGTGCAAAAACGAGCATTTTTAATGGTGAAAAATCGGTACTCCTCGAATAGCTCCTGTTGGAAGCATCGGACCACATGGTCGTGGAGGAACATATTGTAGCGCGCGGTGTCAAGTATCGACACCCAAAACCGCATGTCCGATGGACGGAAAATGACCAAGTTATAGTGAAAACTTGGTTGCACCAAATTCCCGAAGAAGTGCAACGAGAAGGTGAATGCGATGGTTGTTCGTCGAATAGCTCCGGCCACAGACATGGTAGCGATTAGTGGTGCATGGAAGAAATCTAGCCACAAGTGCCATCTACCCATGGCCAGAAGAAAGTGTGGCCATATCTTGGATACCGGCGGAGCTATGGGGCAAATATGGGCCAAAAATGGTGCAAGTTGGACCAAAAATCCGACCAAGTGCGCGAGGCGCTTTCGTGAATAGCTCCGGCCACAGACATGGTAGCGATTAGTGGTGCATGGAAGAAATCTAGCCACAAGTGCCATCTACCCATGGCCAGAACAAAGTGTGGCCATATCTTGGATACCGGCGGAGCTATGGGGCAAATATGGGCCAAAAATGGTGCTAGTTGGACCAAAAATCCGAAAAAGTACCTAGGTAAATGCGATGGTTGTTCGTCGAATAGCTCCGGCCACAGACATGGTAGCGATTAGTGGTGCATGGAAGAAATCTAGCCACAAGTGCCATCTACCCATGGCCAGAAGAAAGTGTGGCCATATCTTGGATACCGGCGGAGCTATGGGGCAAATATGGGCCAAAAATGGTGCAAGTTGGACCAAAAATCCGACCAAGTGCGCGAGGCGCTTTCGTGAATAGCTCCGGCCACAGACATGGTAGCGATTAGTGGTGCATGGAAGAAATCTAGCCACAAGTGCCATCTACCCATGGCCAGAAGAAAGTGTGGCCATATCTTGGATACCGGCGGAGCTATGGGGCAAATATGGGCCAAAAATGGGTAAAATTGTACGGTCCAAAGCCAAGGGTAAATTTTTTTATTCCTCTAATAACTTCTAGCACAGACATTGAATCGGTTGGTGATGTATGGATGAAATGTAGCAAACAGTTGGAACTACCCATAAAATCTTAAAGATTGACGATCCAATGTATAGAACCGGAGTAATGTGCGATACTTGGTGAAAAATCGAGTGAAAAATTAGCTATAAACTGTTTTTGGCCCATAACTCGAATACTAGACATCGGAAGGGGGGGTCGTAGAACGATTTTTTGTTGCCCTATCGATTCCCTATCGAACGAGCAAAAGTTGTTTTTTTGACCAAAAAGGACCCCTACTCTAGTAAAATTGGCCTGATTTTACTAGTCCCCGGTACCCGTACAGGCAAAATGAGCAAAATGCTCAAGTATGAATGGTTTTTGGCCCATAACTCGAATACTAGACGTCGCAGGGGGGTGTCATGGAACAATTTTTGGTAGCCCTTGAAATTATCTATCGAATGACATATACTTGATTTTTGGCCAAAAAGTTCCCTAGACTAGTAAAAATCGCATCATTTTACTAGAGTCGGGTACCCTGGACGAAAAACCGCTATAATTGCGGTTTTTGGCTAATAACTCGAATACTAGACGTCGCAGGGGGGTGTCGTGGAACAATTTTTGGTAGCCCTTGAAATTATCTATCGAATGACATATACTTGATTTTTGGCCAAAAAGTTCCCTAGACTAGTAAAAATCGCATCATTTTACTAGAGTCGGGTACCCTGGACGAAAAACCGCTATAATTGCGGTTTTTGGCTAATAACTCGAATACTAGACGTCGCAGGGGGGTGTCGTGGAACAATTTTTGGTAGCCCTTGAAATTATCTATCGAATGACATATACTTGATTTTTGGCCAAAAAGTTCCCTAGACTAGTAAAAATCGCATCATTTTACTAGAGTCGGGTACCCTGGACGAAAAACCGCTATAATTGCGGTTTTTGGCTAATAACTCTAATACTAGACGTCGGAGGGGGGTGTCGTGGAACAATTTTTGGTAGCCCTTGAAATTATCTATCGAATGACATATACTTGATTTTTGGCCAAAAAGTTCCCTAGACTAGTAAAAATCGCATCATTTTACTAGAGTCGGGTACCCTGGACGAAAAACCGCTAAAGTTGCGGTTTTTGGCTAATAACTCGAATACTAGACGTCGCAGGGGGGTGTCGTGGAACAATTTTTGGTAGCCCTTGAAATTATCTATCGAATGACATATACTTGATTTTTTGACCAAAAAGTTCCTAGACTAGTAAAAATCGCATCATTTTACTAGAGTCGGGTACCCTGTACGAAAAACCGCTATAGTTGCGGTTTTTGGCCAATAACTCGAATACTAGACGTCGGAGGGGGGTGCCGTAGAACAATTTTTTGTAGCCCTTGAAATTACCTTTCGAATGATATATAGTGGTTTTTTGGTCAAAAAGTGACCCCGAGACTAGTAACCCTCCATACACAAAACCGCCTAAAAAGTTTTGGTTTTGCAAAATTTTGAAAAGTGCGTCAAAAAAATTTTTTCAAAAAGTACCAAATCGTGATCAGAACTCACTATAGACCATAAAAAGTGAAATCCGATGGTCATTTGCAACACTTGGTCAATCGAGAAAAATTTCACTTTTTTACTAGAGTCGGGTACCCTGAACGAAAAATCGCTCAAGTGATGGTTTTTGGCCAATAACTCGAATACTAGACGTCGGAGGGGGGTGCCGTAGAACAATTTTTTGTAGCCCTTGAAATTACCTTTCGAATGATATATAGTGGTTTTTTGGTCAAACAGTGACCCCGAGACTAGTAACCCTCCATACACAAAACCGCCTACAAAAACTTTGTTTTGAAAAATTTTGAAAAGTTCAAAAAAATTTTTTTTTCAAAAACTACTAAAACGTGATAAGAACTTACTATAGACCATAAAAAGTGATATCCGATGATAATTTGCAAAAGTTGGTAACTAGTAAAAAATTTCACTTTTTTACTAGAGTCGGTGCAACGAGAAAAAAAAAGTCCGTGATGGAGAAAAATGGCACGTTTTCCACGCCTGTACGCTTTCGTTTTCTATATAGGGGGTAGGTGAGCCAGAAGCATGAATTTGACTGAGTACGTATCTTTATGAATTGGGCCCTTCTAAATCGATTGAGACTACCCCCAGGACGATCGGACGACTGCTTCTGGCTCAAAATGTGGTTTTTAGATTTTGATCGTCAATTATGAGAGAAAAAATCGATTAGAAGTAAAGATACGAAATGCTTGGTCTAAGTTGGGAAACGACTTCGGATATTTGTTGGACGTTGTCGTAGAAGGTCCGAGGACCAAGGAAAAGTGATTTCCAAGTGGATTTATGCACTATTAGTCGATGGTAAGATGTGAAATTAGTAGAACTTACCATACAGTTTGCGAAGTTGAAGCAATCGGTTGGTGAATATGGTACTGTCTGTCCAATTTGGTGGTTCGGAATGAGTGAAACGATGTTGATGATGGATAGACGTTCCGATTGCCCCCGATCGGGGAACATATAGTGGTCTTTAAGGTCCAAGTACCTATGTTTTGGTAAGCAGAACTGAGAGTTAAAGGATGAAAGTCGGCCATTCCTAATATCATCCTATCGGTGGTTCGCGAGTTGTTTGAGGACCGGAGCAGCTCGCGATGAAACGGTCCTAGGGTATTGGTTATCCATCCAAGGAAGAGTAAATGCGATCCTAGATGTGTGTCGTTGGCCGTTCTACCGGTATCGCCTATCGATGAGATATCGACGGGCATGCCTTACTCGAAAGTTGAATTCTAGGATCGATGGTCAAACAGACCTATGAGCGATAAACCAAACTGAACACGTATTGATGTCGGCTTTTCCTATCATTTGATGCCGCAGGTTGTTTAGGGACCGGAGCAACTTGCGGCCGAGACGGTCCCCGGGGGTTTCTTTCTCCAAGGAGTGGAAACTATTAAGCAAGAGTTGTAGCAAGATACGATCCTCTGATGTGTCGTTGGCCGTTCAAGCGGTATCGCCTGTCGATGAGATATCGATGGGCATGCCTTACTCTACCGACCTTCTAATTGAGAGTATTAATCAGGGATCGATGGTCAAACAGACCAATGAGCGATAAACCAAACTGAACACGTATTGATGTCGGCTTTTCCTATCATTTGATGCCGCAGGTTGTTTAGGGACCGGAGCAGCTTGCGGCCGAGACGGTCCCCGGGGGTTTCTTTCTCCAAGGAGAAGAAACGATTAAGCAAAAGTTGTAGCAAGATACGATCCTCTGATGTGTCGTTGGCCGTTCAAGCGGTATCGCCTGTCGATGAGATATCGATGGGCATGCCTTACTCTCCCGACTGGATTACTGAGAGTTTAATCAGGGATCGATGGTCAAACAGACCTATGAGCGATAAACCAAACTGAACACGTATTGATGTCGGCATTTCCTATCATTTGTCGCAGGTTGTTTAGGGACCGGAGCAGCTTGCGACCGAGACGGTCCCCGGGGGTTTCTTTCTCCAAGGAGTGGAAACGATTAAGCAAAAGTCGTAGCAATAATCGATCACCTGATGTGTCGTTGGCCGTTCTTGCGGTATCGCCTGTCGATGAGATATCGATGGGCATGCCTTACTCTCCTGACTGTTTAATTGAGAGTTATAATCAGGGATCGATGGTCAAAAAGACCTATGAGCGATAAACCAAACTGAACACGTATTGATGTCGGCATTTCCTATCATTTGTCGCAGGTTGTTTGGGGACCGGAGCAGCTTGCGACCGAGACGGTCCCTTCCCGAAAGATGGTGAACCGAGTCGTCTGGCGTAAAAACCGGACGACTCGAAAGGGCTTGACCCTTTCAAGTGAGCGATAATCACATTCTACGCTCAGTTCGACAGCTGCAAGGCAATCACTCGCTATGTTCAGAGCTAATACATGCAACATGCCGGCATTGTTTCCACCGACGCATGGATTCAAGACTGGTGCACTTATTAGTTAAACCGTTCGCCTCCGGGTGACTCGAGTTCAAGTCTGGATGAGGATTGTTCTTGCTGGTAATAGCTTGAGCCCCTGAATAAGGGGTCGAAGCGTACATTTTGAGAGTTAATGTACAACATATTACCAAATCGGCACCATGGGTTCGGGTGCAAGTGATGTAACCGTGAAAGATGTTGAGCAGCCCAACATCGGTTTACACACGCATAATAGGAAGGCAGCGCTGTCGACTGGTCAGTCGTGTAAGAAGTGTGCATTATCGATCACAAATATATTGGTGATCTGTAGGTTGCGCATACACCATGCCCGGTGTAAAGTGCCGTGGTCCCCCCCGGGGGGCTGCATCAAACCGTTCGCCACGCGAACTACCCAATGGAACGAACTCGATGCATTTAATAAGAAGAAGAGATGATAATGAAACACGGTCGATTTAAGAGTTGAAAACGTTGAAATGCCTATAAGCAAGTCTTAAGTTGGTGGTTTCGTTGTGCCCCAACAAATTGGTGCCTTACCCTACACCAAAGAGCCATTCAACATGGTTCAAGTGAGCGATAATCACATTCTACGCTCAGTTCGACAGCTACAAGGCAATCACTCGCTATGTTCAGAGCTAATACATGCAACATGCCGGCATTGTTTCCACCGACGCATGGATTCAAGACTGGTGCACTTATTAGTTAAACCGTTCGCCTCCGGGTGACTCGAGTTCAAGTCTGGATGAGGATTGTTCTTGCTGGTAATAGCTTGAGCCCCTGAATAAGGGGTCGAAGCGTACATCTTGAGACCATGTACAACATATTACCAAATCGGCACCGTGGGTTCTGGTGCAAGTGATGTAACCGTGAAAGATGTTGAGCAGCCCAACATCGGTTTACACACGCATAATAGGAAGGCAGCGCTGTCGACTGGTCAGTCGTGTAAGAAGTGTGCATTATCGATCTCCAATATATGAGCTCAGTATGACAGCCCAATTGGTAATCCTCGGGACCTCCAGAAAGGAAGCTGGATGAGGATTACCAAATCGAAAGTTGATAAGTGTAGTGGTACCACTTAGTCAACTTGTATCCCGAAAGATGGTGAACCGAGTCGTCTGGCGTAAAAACCGGACGACTCGAAAGGGCTTGACCCTTTCAAGTGAGCGATAATCACGCTCTACGCTCAGTTCGACAGCTGCAAGGCAATCACTCGCTAAGTTCAGAGCTAATACATGCAACATGCCGGCATTGTTTCCACCGACGCATGGATTCAAGACTGGTGCACTTATTAGTTAAACCGTTCGCCTCCGGGTGTTTCGAGTTCAAGTCTGGATGAGGATTGATCTTGCTGGTAATAGCTTGAGCCCTTAAGGGGTCGAAGCGTACATCTTGAGACCATGTACAACATATTACCAAATCGGCACCATGGGTTCTGGTGCAAGTGATGTAACCGTGAAAGATGTTGAGCAGCCCAACATCGGTTTACACACGCATAATAGGAAGGCAGCGCTGTCGACTGGTCAGTCGTGTAAGAAGTGTGCATTATCGATCACAAATATATTGGTGATCTGTAGGTTGCGCATACACCATGCCCGGTGTAAAGTGCCGTGGTCCCCCCCGGGGGGCTGCATCAAACCGTTCGCCACGCGAACTACCCAATGGAACGAACTCGATGCATTTAATAAGAAGAAGAGATGATAATGAAACACGGTCGATTTAAGAGTTGAAAACGTTGAAATACCTATAAGCAAGTCTTAAGTTGGTGGTGACCGTTACGCCCCAACAAATTGGTGCCTTACCCTACACCAAAGAGCCATTCAACATGGTTCAAGTGAGCGATAATCACGCTCTACGCTCAGTATGACAGCTGCAAGGCAATCACTCGCTAAGTTCAGAGCTAATACATGCAACACGCCGGCATTGTTTCCACCGACGCATGGATTCAAGACTGGTGCACTTATTAGTTAAACCGTTCGCCTCCGGGTGTTTCGAGTTCAAGTCTGGATGAGGATTGTTCTTGCTGGTAATAGCTTGAGCCCCTGAATAAGGGGCCGAAGCGTACATCTTGAGAGTAAATGTACAACATATTACCAAATCGGCACCGTGGGTTCTGGTGCAAGTGATGTAACCATGAAAGATGTTGAGCAGCCCAACATCGGTTTACACACGCATAAGGGGTTTATTGTTATCTGTAGGTTGCGCATACACCATACCCGGTGTAAAGTGCCGTGGTCCCCCAGGGGGCTGCATCAAAACGTTCGCCATGCGAACTACCCAATGGAACGAACTCGATGTATTGAAAGAGATGAACAATTAATAGCGAGAATAGGGGCCCGGAAGCAATTCCGCGGCCCTACGGTCGATTCAAGAGTTGAAACGTTGTACAATCGTGGATAGCACCTAGTGCTAATATGGTGAGAGATAATGTGTGAGGAAATTTAGTTTCCTAAAGTTTAGTTAGTGGTTTCCGTTGTGCCCTAACAAACTTAAAGTTGGTGGTGACCGTTACACCCCAACAAATTGGTGCCTTACCCAACACCAAAGAGCCATTCCATATGGTTCTAGAGAGAGAGAGTTGTGTGGAAATTTATTTCCCACTAAGCGAGTGTGTGTCTGTAGTGGAACGAATTCTGGTTGATCCTACCAGTAATATACGCTTGTCTCAAAGGTTAAGCCATGCATGTCTAAGTACAAACATAAATGAATGTGAAACCGCATAAGGCTCAGTATAACAGCTATAATTCACAAGATCATCCTACCACTAGTTACTTGGATAACTGTGGAAAATCCAGAGCTAATACATGCAACATGCCGGGACTGTTGCCCTCGCGGGTAGCTGAACTGGTGCACTTATTAGTTAAACCAATCGCCTCCGGGCGGCTTGAGTTGAAGTCTGGATAAGGACGCAGATCGTATGGTCGCTTGTCGACTGACGACAGATCTTTCAAATGTCTGCCCTATCAACCATTGATGGTAGTGTAGAGGACTACCATGGTTGCGACGGGTAACGGGGAATCAGGGTTCGATTCCGGAGAGGGAGCCTGAGAAATGGCTACCACATCCAAGGAAGGCAGCAGGCGCGTAAATTACCCAATCCCAGTACGGGGAGGTAGTGACGAGAAATAACAATATGGACCTCTCTAACGATGGTCCATAATTGGAATGAGTTGAGTATAAATCCTTCAACAAGGATCAAGTGGAGGGCAAGTCTGGTGCCAGCAGCCGCGGTAATTCCAGCTCCACTAGCGTATATTAAAGTTGTTGCGGTTAAAACGTTCGAAGTTGATTGCCCGTCCAGACACGTGACCGCCACGGGCGCCCGGTTACACGCCGGGGCCGTTCGTGCGCGCGCTCACGGCTGCGACTCACAATGGTGTACTTGGGCGTTACTCTGTGAACGAGTACCGTGCTACCGGTTAACTCCGGCACGGGCTCCTCATGGTGCTCAAGATACTCACATTTACCTTGAACAAATTAGAGTGCTCAAAGCAGGCTAAGACAAAGCGTCCGGCCCCCCCGTGGGGTTGGCGTTGGCCGAGAATAATCTTGCATGGAATAATGGAATATGACCTCGGTTTATACGATTTCGTTGGTTTGTCAGAAACCTAGAGGTAATGATTAACAGAAGTAGTTGGGGGCATTGGTATTACGGCGCGAGAGGTGAAATTCGTAGACCGTCGTAGGACCAACTGAAGCGAAAGCGTTTGCCATGGATGCTTTCTTTAATCAAGAACGAAAGTTAGAGGATCGAAGGCGATTAGATACCGCCCTAGTTCTAACCGTAAACGATGCCAATTAGCAATTGGGAGACGCTACCCCTATTCGGTGCTCTCAGTCGCTTCCGGGAAACCAAAATCGGGTTCCGGGGGAAGTATGGTTGCAAAGTTGAAACTTAAAGGAATTGACGGAAGGGCACCACAAGAAGTGGAGCTTGCGGCTTAATTTGACTCAACACGGGAAAATTTACCAGGTCCAAACTTATCGAGGTAAGACAGATTGATAGCTCTTTCTCAAATTTAAGGGTAGTGGTGCATGGCCGTTCTTAGTTCGTGGAATGATTTGTCTGGTTAATTCCGATAACGAACGTGACTCAAACATGCTAACTAGAACGCTGTCAGCAGTGCGCCTCCGGGCGCACCTGACGTTACAGCCGGGCGGCGCCTTCACGGGCGGTCGTCGGCTACGTTTGCCCTGCTTAGCGGGACAACTTGTGTTTAGCAAGCTGAGAATGAGCGATAACAGGTCCGTGATGCCCTTAGATGTTCTGGGCTGCACGCGTGCTACAATGTGGGTCGCAGCGTGTTCTCGCCAATAGGCGCCCCCATTCCGAGAGGAACGGGAAATCACTAAAATGCCCATCTAGTCGGGATTGGGGACTGCAACGGTCCCCATGAACCTGGAATTTCTAGTAAGCACTAGTCATTAGCTAGTGCTGATTACGTCCCTGCCCTTTGTGCACACCGCCCGTCGCTACTACCGATGGATTATTTAGTGAGGTTTCTGGAGGCTTACCTTCCGCGGTTCCTTCGTGAGCTGCAGCTGGCATGGCTGAAGTTGACCGAACTTGATGATTTAGAGGAAGTAAAAGTCGTAACAAGGTTTCCGTAGGTGAACCTGCGGAAGGATCATTACTGATGATCGTCCGCGAGTGACCAACCATGGGCTGCCTTCGGTGTAGCTCGGTCGCTCGCTTGCTATGTGTCAGAATTTGTTGAAAGCCAACTCGTTCGTTGTACACTTTGATGGGTGACCATCACTGTGTCCCCGTGCCGAGCTAGATCTCCCCTAGCCGTAAGGCACTTGAACGCCCCTTCGACGACGAGTTGCATGTGTGTGGTATGTGTCAGAATCTGGTGAAGCTTTCTGCATGTGATGTGCCTTGTGTGGATCCGTGGCCATTGCATTGTGTCTGGTGCTTAGATACCCAGACACTTAGAACGCTTGCGCGGAAAGCAAACTCGATCGTTGTACACTTTGATGGGTGACCATCACTGTGTCTCCGTGCCGTGCTAGATCCCCCCTAGCCGTAAGGCACTTTGAACGCCCCTTCGACGACGAGTTACAAGAGTGTGGTATGTGTCAGAATCTGGTGAAGCTTTCTGCATGTGATGTGCCTTGTGTGGATCCGTGGCCATTGCATTGTGTCTGGTGTGTAGGTACCCAGACACTTAGAACGCTTGCGCGGAAAGCAAACTCGATCGTTGTACACTTTGATGGGCAACCATCACTGTGTCTCCGTGCCGTGCTAGATCTCCCCTAGCCGTAAGGCACTTTGAACGCCCCTTCGACGACGAGTTACAAGAGTGTGGTATGTGTCATAATCTGGTGAAGCTTTCTGCATGTGATGTGCCTTGTGTGGATCCGTGGCCATTGCATTGTGTCTGGTGTGTAGGTACCCAGACACTTAAGCAAACTCGATCGTTGTACACTTTGATGGGCGAGCATCACTGTGTATCCGTGCCGTGTAAGAGCTCCCCTGGCCATCAGGCACTTGAAAGGTCCTTCGACGACGAGTTACAATAGTGGTGTGTTAGATACGTCAGATTACGGTGTCTACTAGTGTGCAATACGTATCCGGCTACGGCACGGAACGAACGGGAACTGTGGTGCAGACAAACAAGAGTTAAGCCTATTAGTCATTAACTCTAAGGACGGGGCCATGGGGCGGTACACAAAGGATACGGATGAGCGAGTATGCAGGCCCAATACTCAATAGCTCGATCCGATCCAAGCACATGAGTTGACTGCGGCGTCAGGTTAACCAATGTGCTAGATTCTATTTGGCCAGTAGAATCTTGTGTCTTATGCGATTTGATACCAAGACACCAGAACGAAAGTTAGTTGAAGAGTTATTAAACTCTTATGAAGTATGGTTGTGCAATCACAACTTATGACTTTAACCTATAAAGTGGATATGGACTTGCAATTATAACATGGAATCTCTACACACCCCATGAGCTCGATCCAATCCACGCACACGAGTTGCCTGAGTAGCGACAGGTATACCGATGTGCAATACGTATCCGGCCACGGCACGGAACGAACGGGAACTGTGGTGCAGACATACAAAGAGTTAAGCCTACTAGTCATTAACTCTAAGGACGGGGCCATGGGGCGGTACGCAAAGGATACGGATGAGCGAGTATGCAGGCCCAATACTCAATAGCTCGATCCGATCCAAGCACATGAGTTGACTGCGGCGCCAGGTTAACCAATGTGCTAGATTCTATTTGGCCAGTAGAATCTTGTGTCTTACGCGATTTGATACCAAGACACCAGAACGAAAGTTAGTTGAAGAGTTATTAAACTCTTATGAAGTATGGTTGTGCAATCACAACTTATGACTTTAACCTATAAAGTGGATATGGACTTGCAATTATAACATGGAATCTCTACACACCCCATGAGCTCGATCCAATCCACGCACACGAGTTGCCTGAGTAGCGACAGGTATACCGATGTGCAATACGTATCCGGCCACGGCACGGAACGAACGGGAACTGTGGTGCAGACATACAAAGAGTTAAGCCTACTAGTCATTAACTCTAAGGACGGGGCCATGGGGCGGTACGCAAAGGATACGGATGAGCGAGTATGCAGGCCCAATACTCAATAGCTCGATCCGATCCAAGCACATGAGTTGACTGCGGCGCCAGGTTAACCGATGTGCTAAGAGAGTTGTTCCTGGGCCTTCAAAGTGACTTCAAAACTATCTTAGCGAATGGTGGCCATGGGCGTAGACATGAGCCACAAGTCACAAGGCCTGGGACTATTGGGTAATAAAGACAACTTAGTCAGAAAGTTAGTCTTTGGACGTACCACCGGGATTGTGTTACATTGGGAACCTTACTATAAAACCCTAGGCAGGGGATCACTCGGCTCATGGATCGATGAAGACCGCAGCTAAATGCGCGTCACAATGTGAACTGCAGGACACATGAACACCGATAAGTTGAACGCATATTGCGCGTCGGACGATTAAACCCGGCCGATGCACACATTCTTGAGTGCCTATCAATTCCTTGATATACAACAAACCAAACTTCAGGGTGGAGCGTGCCACAATAGAACACTATGGCGAGCAGCCCGTCTAGTGTCGTGGGGGAAACACGCTTCCACACTGTGCATAATGGCGTGCTCGGGACCTTTGTTGGGACCGCAGGGCGCTGAAAGTAAAGGGGTGAACCGCATAAATCGCACGCACGTAAACGCGCACACACACAAATAGAGTGAGACGTATCGTAGGATACCGCTAAGAGTACGTTGTGAAACATGGGGAAATTCAATCGAAAACCTCTTTGATGTCCAAGAATTCGTTGACCGTATCCGTCGTAATACTGGATCAACGTGCTTGGGGGAAAACGTCAAAGGGTTTTATAATAGTGGTGCATGATTAACCCATCGATGCCCGAGGGGAACATGTTGTCCAATACAATAGTGGTGCAGTTGGCTCGACATGCTCGGGGGGAGACATCGTGGGTCCAAGTCGACCAAGTCGACCGAGAGTTGTTGTTGAGAGATCGAATCAAAACGATGCCGAGCGGAACTCGTTGTCCTTATTGGAGTGATATTCGGACAACGTGCTCGGGGGGGCCATCGTTGATTCAAAAATGACCGTAAATTG